>NC_091101.1:17017500-17192500 GCF_024713975.1 Paralichthys olivaceus
TACTATACACTCACATAACCTTATTATGATCGTAACAATGGTTGAAATTGTAATTATGATAATAATAATAATCGTTATTACATTCATAAAATGTGGCTCTGGTATTTGTATCAGTTTTCCAATCAGAAGATTCAGAATTGGATCAGAACTGCAAAAAGAGAAATTGGTCAATTTTCATACAGAGAAACAATTGAATTGGAACTGTCATCATAAAGCAACATTGTTGGTTGAGTTGTAAATGCTTTTTAATAGAGCTGATGATGAACTGAGGAAAATTAAAAGAAATGGCAAAGAATATTTATAAAACACTTTCCTAGTCTCAGTTCACTCAAAGTGCTTTAGGTCACATTCAGACATTCACACATACATTCATGCAGAGCTGCACTAACACACACATTAAGTATACAGCAGAGAAATTTGGGGCTTAGTATCTGGCCCATAAATTGCCCAAGGGCACTTCAACATGCAGCCTGGAGGAGTTGAGGATCAAACCACAACCTTTCGATGAGTGGACGACCCGCACCCCCTCCTGAGCCACAACCGCCCAAAACAGTTGGTGTATGACTGCTGGAAGCGGAGAGAAGTGAGATGTAGAGTGTGAAGACAGGATGAGAGGATGCAGAATACTAACCTAGGAATAGGTGGAGGGGGCATGTGAGAGAGAAGAGCCTCAGGGCAGAGGAGAAAAGGCAAGTAAATAGGAGTAAAAATTTGCAAAGGATGTGTGCAGGGAATGATAAGATTAGGGGGAGGAGGACCCCTGATTAGGAAAAGTGTTCATTAGTCAGCCACATCAACCCGCCATTGGAGCTGAGTAGCAGCAACTGGATCTGTTTAGGGTCGAGGACACTGGGGACTGAGTGAGCAGCTGAGAGAGCAGGCAGGGAGCCAGGACAGCACAGGCCTGACATGCCCACTTAGTCTGACATCAGTCAGAGGCAACTCTGCTGCTGCTGCTGCTGCTGCTGCTGCTGCTGTTGCTGCTGCTCACTCCAGCGGGTCATTCCAGGGCCTAAGCAAGGAAAAGTTACTGTTGGATAGTCACAGATAACAGCTCACCGATCAGCACTGGTCACTGGTTTATGGAGTGGCTGACCAGACTGCCAGACAGGCCAAGATTCACATGTTTGCAAGTCTGTCTTATAATAATGAACTCATTTACCCATATATCAACTCTTTTTGTAAATTATAGAATTGTCTATAATCCTAGATATAATGATCATGATTCGACCTAATTGGTCACTTGACACATGCAGTTTGAAGACAATAAAATAGGTGATATATGTTAAAGCTTTCCCTGACTTTGCCCCGACATGATTGACATGTTATAGTGTTAATTGTAGAATGAAAAATGAGTTTTGTTCCAAAGTAATGAGAGTTTAACAGTCTGCTCGTGCAGTGGTGACAGCATAGCCATCGGCGTTCCATATCCTGCATCGCCATATGAGATCGTGGATATTTGTATCATGGTTTCTTATTCAGAATTGTGACACTCCTTCAGTCCAAGAGTTATGATAAAAAAATGAAAAGATAAAAGTTTGATGTGAGTGTTGTTTTATGACAGACTTGAAAAACAAACTTTAACCTGTCCTTGAAAAAAACCTCACATCTGATGATTTAATTTAATTAACCTGCTAATTAAAAAATATAAAATAAGAATATTAGTATATTAGCAGTTGAAAAAAAGAAGACAACATTTTTCAATAATCTCATTGGTGATATCCACATATTAAATTTCTGTCTCTTTGCCTTGAACAGCTCTTGTCATCGCTCATCAATTCTTACAACCTCCTTGGACAGGCTGAAAAATGCAGCCAAATTCTGACAGCCTCCTTCTAGCTCTGTCCATGCCTGCCTTTTTAAACCGTGTAGCCCACCTCCGCCCCACTGTGCCCACTTCCTCAGTGACCCAGACACCTGGTTAGAGCCTCTGATGCCCCCGTGTTCCCGTTTACAGCCAAGAACATCTTGCTGGCTCTGATCCAGAGTATGTGATGACAGGAAGAAGGGAAAGAGCCAAGAAAGGGGCAGACAGGGTTCAAACCAAAAAACAAAAAAAGACATTCATTTACAGGAAAAGGAGGGGGAGGTAAGAGGGCAAAGGGTGAAGATTTTGAAAAAGTAACAAATAACCAAAATAAATAAGAGGAAGAGAGGAGGAGAAAGGAAAAACTTTGAATGGACAAATTACCTTTGGAAGGAATTGGATTTCTGTGACCAGAAGCTGCTGGTTAGTTCTCTGTATGGTTGAGAGGAAGATGTGCACTGTATGGTATGAGAACCTGGGAGTGTGTTGTGTGTCTGTGTGTGTGTGTATGTACTAAGAGGTCCTGATGGGTGCAGGGAAAATTAAATTAAACTGCTGCTTAGACTCTGTTTGTGTGTGCAGAGTGCAGAATGGGGCACTGCATGAATCAAACAAGATAAAAACTCCTAAGCCGGAGGATCCACTTCATGCAATGGTGTGCACAGTATCTGGATGTGTGTGAATATTTATTTGTGCATGTGCGCTGTGTTTGGATGTTTTCTTGTGGCTTTTAATTGTCTTTGTTGTGTATTCAAATGTATAAAAATCAGAGAAATGCATTTGTTTCTGACCTCACCGGTGGTCTTTCCCTCAGCCTCACCCACAGAGTTTGCTCAGAGATGTTGAGGCCGGTAGTTGTATTGGCCTGTTTTCATGCACATGTGGGTGTGAGGTCAGTTGCATTCATGTGAGTGTGTCTATTTGGGATCTTATGTGGAATGTTGTCTGTCAGCTGAGCTCCTGCTCTTTTCAGAAGTTTCTGAAGACTTATACATTACTGCTGTTTTTTGATTTTCGTCATTGTGAGATACTGAGGAACTGCGGACAGTCACACTACACAGTGTGCTTACAGTGAGAGAGCAGTGCAGTCAAAGTCTCAGCCAGAGATGCATTCATTTTCACTTGTGGAGTTTATCAGTTTTCATCATATAAATCACTGCCACTTTAAAGTTCTTTTAGTTTTATTCAATAAAACCTTTTTTTTCCAGGTTTTCATCAGTGATGTTAGTCTCATTTTCTCAAACATTTTTAGTTATTATCTCTTCAATGCGTTTTGAGGCCACAGCTGGCATCTTCTTTGTGTACACTGTAGTTACCATGGTTACAGGTGTCACTCTGCTCTGCAGTAGTACAAACCGACTGCACCTCAGTAAGTCCAGTTAGTGTTTCTAACTCTGTGAGTCTGTTTGAACCAAACTGATACGTCAGATAAAATCGAATAGCATCAGAACAACATCAATAATAACAATATGATTTTCATCAAATGCAGTACAACAAAGTTCAATATTCATATTTAATACAGACGCAAAGGGGAAAACACATGATTGACCGACCTCAGACTTGAAACATGATTGGCTGTTTTCTTAATTAAAAACCACAACCTTCAATTCAAAGCAAAAATCGATAATGTGACATATTCATTGTGATAATTATTGATATGGACTGATATGACATTTTTATTTTGATATATTGTTTGGCCATATCATCCAACCAACTCCAAATATCACTGCAGCTGCCTGTGCTTTGTCCACTGCAGAGCAGAGAGTTCTTCAGAAGCTGCATTCACCCAGTGGTTTATTTAAATACTGTTTTGATATCATCAGATAACATCAGAAGGACCAATCCTGGAGCTCACTGAATTCCATGAACTTACGTACACCACTAAAATGAATGTTAGTCATCTAATTAGATTAGCATAGTGACATTAGCTCTTTCTTTTGTCATAGTTCTCATTTTCAAATGTTTCTTTTTACCATCATAGTTCTCATTAACTAAATTAAAAACACTGGATGTCGGTCAATGTTAGGCTCTTCCCTCAGCCAGCCAGTAGTCTTATATCTTTTAAAAAGCCAAAAGCACAGTGAGTGGAACAGAGATGAATGCTCAGCACGCACCAATGTGACCCAGCAAAAGTTTAAAAAGAGCACCAGCAAAGTAAAAGATGGATCTTGAATAGATGATCTTCAGAAAAATGCAAAAAGTAAAATTAAAGCAAGTGGATAGACAGGATGTTCTTGTAAGTTTGAAACTTTTAAAATGAATTAAAAAAGATTGTGAAGCAAAAGTGCAAAATTATTTTGATCGACAATTGTATATAGTTGTAGTGTTGCAGGATGAGACAGATGCACGTTGTACTCCTGCTGAAGTGCTTCACATTCAGAAATCTGTCTCTTTAATCTGAGGCCTCCAGTTTTCCAGATGGGCCACAGCGTCTGAGATAATCAATGGGTTCTGACAAATGGCAGGGCACCTTCGGGTTACCGTGGGAACAGGGGGTCACACAGGTCTATGAAGCTGATAAGTGTGCACGCAGGCCAGAAATGAGACCCAGTGATCTTTTTGTTTGTAACGGAGGAAGTGTGTTACCTGTCATCTCGAGGTCTGCACTTAAAATCCAGGTGGACGCACACCTGGATGAGAAGTCACGTGTTTCCACAGCTGTGACACATGTCGCACACCTTCACACACACATGCAGTGAACACACTGCACACCTCAGCTGTGTGGGAAACATGTGCTGCAACACACACAATCACACACACAGACCTGAAGTGGCATGGACAGACAGAAACCATGAAGACAGAGTTCTCCTGAGCTATCTTTACCTCGCTCCAAGACAAAAAGCCTTGCACACTTTTCTGTCATTGTCTCCACCCTTCGCTTCTCTCGCTCTTCTCCTCCGTATCTCCCTGTTTCTTGGCCAGCAGCAGTAGCAGCAAGCAGGAGAGCTCTCCTAATGATGGTATTAAAAGAGTCAGGAAAATGACAGAGAAAGAGAAAGAATGTGGCAGACAGCGTTTTGCTCCCCAACACCCACAGATTCTGAGCTCTGGCGAAAAAGAAAGCGACAGCAAGAGACGGTGTTCCTTTAGTGATCAGCCTTTGTCTGTTTTTAGCAGCAGCTCTTCTCCAGAGCATTTGATCAGACAAGTGGTGTTGAGGGTTAACGGTGTTGCCCGCTGTCTATGCGGAAAAAAGTTTAGAGTCAAGAAGCGAGATGTTGGAACCAGGAGATGTCTTATACTTGTTATTTGTAAAATACGAAGATCATCTTTTGTTGGCAGGTAATTAGACTCGATTCGTATAATCTGATAAGCCATTTTTATGTATGGCTGTGTGCTTCAGTCTGTGCATGTGTGTTGTTGCACAGCGGGAACACTCCAACGTGGTGCTGTTGTTTTGTTGCTTTCATTGAAAAGAATCCGACATCAGCAGCACGGAGAAATGCCAAGGCACTGACAGCAGTTTTATTTATTTCCTTCCTGTGGGTGGGTGCTTGGAGGTAGCATGATGGTGTTGTTATTGTAATATGACTAAAATTAGAAAGATTGTATAGTTGCTAAACATCGCAATGCCATTAAACACACACACACACACACACACACACTCACACTGCCAGCGGAAAGCTTAATCATGTGCGAGTGTGTTGACAGAGGGGCAGGCCAATCACAATAATAGCCCCAGAACTACACTAAATACCAGCGACACGGACACTTGCGCTAGCCATGCCCCTGGAATACACTTAGTCATTACCTCCACATTAGGAGTCAATAGAGATGGCCGCCCTGGGCTGAACCAACCCATCCATCCATCCAGCCAGCCTGGCAGTTAAGCTTGGTCAGGCGTGGCAGCTCTCCGGGCCCTACAGCGTGTTATTCCACCGCGGGTCACACGATAAGCAGCTCTCAACAGTAATCAGCTCAAATTGAAATGATGACATCAATTACAGCACAGCGCACAGCTGTTATTGACCCCAGCCCTCACTGACTTTATAGAGTAGGCTGTGTGTGTACAGAGGAAAAAAAAAAAATTGGAGGGTTGAGGGTGGAGGAGGAACTGCAGGGCTGGAGAGAGGGTCGGGTGTTGAGAGGCCAGACTGCTGAGGCATGGTATGAATGGAGAGGCCGACTGCGAGAGAGGGAGAGAGACGTGTTCTCGGTATCTGATTGCAGGTTCCACCCCGCAGTGTAGCTCCACTCAAACACACAATTACTCAATTGAGAGCTATTATCAGACAGAGAGAGAAATAGAGGAAGAGAGGGAGTCAGACAGAGCTATCCCATTCTGAGGAACGCTGCACAGAGCAAAAGAGTGCTTTTACCAGAGCTGTGATTACTGCCACTCACTCAGTGCACTTAACCAGCTCCCTTGCCTCTCTTTCCTCTCGCTCTCTGTCACTCACAGAGTGCTGGCTCAGAGCACACGCTTTGTTTGAGTGGCTGAAATAACAGGATTCACATGAGGGGGGGGGGGGAGCAGTGGAACCCCGATGATTACAGGGAAACACCTCTTTATGTCACGATTACAGCAGGTTATTTTGATCTGACACTATAATCACAGTGGAAATTTGTACCTGGAGTGTCACAGTGAAAGTGTCGAATGTCATCGAGATATTAATCCGCGCGATGACCAGTGAATAGTTTGTGTATTTAAATGCAGTTAATACTTTTACAAGGCCGGGCCAGTCACACCTCATGTGATTAAAAATGACTCTTGCTCCAGCTCAGTGTTTAGGTGAGGGCAGGCAGGAAATTATGTTAGAATGAAAAAAAATAAGAACGTCGTAAGATAGTCATGTATTCTGAGTGCATGTATGTGTAGCATGTTCTATATGCACAGGGGCGGATCTAGGATTTTTCTAAATTGGGGGCCATAAAGAAGCCCCAATTTATCAGAGCCAGTCCAACATCTGTGCACATTTCCTGAATCAGTAAGGTATCATGGCACATGATACCCCCCCACACACAACATTATTCTGCAGAATCATTGGAATAAAATAAGTAATAAAGTAGAAAATAGACCAAGCCTTGTTGAACAATTTTTCTTTCACTCCACCACGCCTGTCAGTCAGTCATCAGTCACCCAGCCCTGCAGGCCACAGAGTCGTGCAGGAAACTGATCGATGCTAGCCACATCAGCAGTTCTCTAGCTAACAGGCCTTAGCAGCCTCTTTGGATGATCTTGGAAACAGGACGAGACATCCTTCTCCCCATGTTCCAGCACCTTATCAAGCCCTTCAGCCGGCCTGCCCACTGCTGACCTGGCCCATGTCCCCCTGTCTTACCTGCCAGCCACCAAACCTAGGTGGCTCTGCGTTCTCTCAAACCTTCCACCCGTCTGAACATTTCCCCCCCATAACCCTCACAAACAAAAACACTATATGAGAGATAGGAAGAGATTGAAAGGAGGGAGCGTAGAGAGGGACGTTAGATGGAGGAAAACAAGAGTAACACATAGGGGGAGGGAGGCAGAGGGAGGTAGAATCTTAATGTGCCCAAACCTGAGAAGAAAAGCAACATCATAACAGTCACCACCTGCTCAGCGCTCAGACTTTTCTCGATTTGCATGAAGAATTTGATTTTTATTGTCTCTTCATCTAAACTGAAGTGACTTCCCTGGATTTAGAGAACACTCTGTCAATTGTTTTCGCTGCATGAGTGCATAATTGAACCCCCCCCCCAACTGTCTAAAAATATGTGTGCATTTTTCCCTATCTTGATCTAATTACTTGTATTTGTTCTTCCTCTGGGTTGATTTGTTTAGCTGTCTGGTGTGTGTTTTCTGTTTGCATAGCCTGCCTGTCTGTCTGCATATACAGTATCTAGGGTTGGAAATCATTTTCCTTGCTGCAGCTAAGCAGCAAGAATCGCACCTCATACCAGAAACTCACACCCTCCTCATCCTACTAAGGCTGCCTTTTTTGTTTTTATGCAAGAGAGAAATAATCCCCTTTTCTCTCCTTGTGTATTGTGTTTGGGGCTTTTCGCCAGTGCACGAGGACCATGGGAATTGTTAGTGTACCGGCGCATGTACTATATTATATAATAATATATTGTATTCTAATAACTGACTCTGTGGGGGCTGGAGTGAACCAGCACATACAAAGAAACACATCTTGCACTTTGATCACTGTAACTGATCGTCTGCCAGTGTGTACAAGGGAAGCTTTGGATACTGCCTTACAATTATATAATCTGTTTGACAAGATCTAATGGAAACTTTGAGATGACCTTGCCCATGTATAGCTCTGTGTGAGATTCACTTACTGTAGAGTCGGGCTTCCTAGGTGAGATGGATGTATCCTCTGAATCAGGGAAAGGACCAAGCAACAGAAGGGAAGTTGCCATTAGTAGTTTGGCAAAATGATTGTTGTTGTTAAAAGATAACTTGTAACTATGTTTTTGCCAGTTCAAAAACATTTCCGTGAGTCCAAAGCGATAACGTGATCACAGCAAGTGCAGTTTAAAACCAGAATGGTACTCAGTGAAGTGCAACGCACAGCCAGGGCCCAACAGTCCCCTTTAATTCAATCAAATGCACCAAATTGCACACACTCATAGATATCAGTTCCAGATTTTTAAAATCAACATCCAATTTTTCTTTGAGAAATCACCAATTTTGAAGAAACTAGAAAATCAAATCCTGGATCTGTACCAAAATTTGATGGATAGTGCAGTAGTCTTTCCATAATCCAGCTAAGAAACAAATAAACCAACAAACAAACAAACAGGTGAGATCATAACCTGCTTGGTGGAGGTAATAAATGGGGGTTTAATTTGGAGGAGGATTTCTACAGATATTAGTAGGATCTCAGTTAAGACACAATTTCTGTTGAGCTTTAAGATTATATCTTTATGTTAAATTCACTAGCAAACCGTAAAAAGGAATTACATTATTTGAAATCTATTTAAATAATAAAATGATACACACAGTAAATTAACTGAAATCTCCAATCCTATTAGTTTAAATCCATTTAAATCCCACAGTGTAAAATGTTTTCAGCTCATATCTTGTGTCAGTTACATTCTCCAGCTAAAATCCATAATCTGTGATTATTTCTAGCAGCATCATATCTTCCATTATAAAAATAAGAGCACAAGTGATGTGTTAATGGGTGGGTGGGGTGGTACTTAGTAATATTAATATTTGTTGTAGGGCTCGCTGCTCATTCCACGAGGTTCAACCAAAGATTAAAATTCACTCAATATCTACTCACCACTATGCCAATGGAGGGTCAAGTGTTTGACTCCACTAAATACTTTGAGTTTCAGGGGTAAACAGCGTTGCAGCCAAATCAAATACAATGGAAGTAATAAAACAACATAAAAAAACATAAAATGCCTCCATGCTGCTCCTGTGGTGTCATCGAAGTGTCCGTAGGCCAAGCTATCGCGAGAACTGAAATTAAGTCCAGACTTAATTTGCTCTGTGGGTCTCGACCATGGTGCGCTTTGGTTCAGATTAAATGGACCAAACAAGCTGGGTGTAAACGTCCCTCAAACTATCTTCATCTGTTAGAATTCTGTTGTTAGTGCAACAATATGATTACATTTCTTATTGAGGAACATGTCTGTGTTGTTGGTAAGGTTTACTGTGTAAAAGCCAGCTGTTTTTGCAAGAGTCAGATTCAAGCCCTCATATTGCTTCTGCTCTGCTGAAGTGTCCTTGAGCAAAGGTCCTTGACAGCCCCAAGCTGCTGCTTGTAGTCAGCCCTGACCTCTGACCTCACTAGAAAGAGGAAAGAAAAGCCCGGCAGGGATCAATAGAAGCATGTTTATTGTAAGCTCTTTCCTCCTTCACAGTGTATGTTTGTGCATTTCAATAAGTTCTGTGTTGGATCTGCTACAATGAGATATCTGTGACTGTGTGGTTAAAATAAGAATGGAGGAGTGAAAAATATGTGAAAGTGAAACATAAGTGTCTATTATTGGTTATCTGAATGGCCATCGACAAAATTGTGCATCCTCATACGTAGCTGCGATTCACACACACACACACACACACACACACACACACACACACACACACACACACACACACACAGCCTCTCTTAGAGTGCGATGATTGACAGCATCACATGGAATACAAAGGGATTTTTTTCTCTCACCAGCTAATCCTTGCCTCTCTGTTTCACACACACTGACACTCAGACACAGACACACTGGGGAGATGAGACTTATTGTCAGGTTGTGCTCTATCACCGCATTTCATTTCTAATCCTCTTCCTCCCTTTTCTACCTATTCACACCCGCTAATGCACACACACACACACAGACACAGACACAAACACGTCCACATGTCCACCACCACCCAAACTGTCCCATATGAGGGATCTGCCCCACAAGTCCCCATTGTGGCCAAATCAGGGAGACAGACTGAGGGTTGAGGATGGAGGATGGATGTGAGGTGGACAAGATGAGGAAAGAGATGCAATTGAAATGAGGTAGACCAGAGAGGAGAGGCAAATGGAGGAATAGAACAGAGGGATGTTCTTTTTTCCCTCTCCTCTCCCAGCAGCAGCAGCAGCAGGGTGTATGTATGGTGGCAGGGCAGGTGTGGCTGCAGCTGACTCTGATGTGATGTGACAGGGCCCTCCTCTCTGTCCTTTTTGCTGGTGTGTGACAGCATGAGGCTGCCATCCACCTCCGTCTCTTTCCCCTTCCATCACTTCATTTCTCTCACCGGTGAGGGAGGGGGTGGGAACGAGCTAGCTTCCTCTCAAACTGCCTGTCTCTGTATTAGGATGAATGTTGTTCTTGAAAATTAGACATTCTCGGGCCCGAGAGCAGAAGCACTTTATTCCAGGCGTCTTGGGAAATTGACTTGTTTTTGAGGTAAAGCTTCACACAGTCATGAGTCATATTTCAAACTGAACTAAATGCAACAAATAGGAATATGCAGAAACCTATGGGTTCATAACTTGTTCTTTTAAAAATGTTACATGTTGGTATTAAAGTAAAGGAATATTCAAGTGATCAAACATTAGAACAAACCTAACATAAACTTTGCTTGACCTTCGGTATAGGCATGAGGAAGAATATGGAGAAATCATAACTGTGCTTCTTCTATTGATATAAATCACAGTTGAATGTACATTCTGTCACAAGCTGCCAGGATCTCGTGTTTTGGTTTAGGTTTGAATCCAGTGTTGTTGCACGCTTTGGTGGGCTTTCACTTTCAATTTTTGTCAAGCTGAGATTCAAAATGTCACCGCTTGTTGTACCCCTGGCACATTTTATCACTTGTTCACAAAGAAAAGTCTTTGCATTGTTTACTCTTTTAAAGTCTTTTGACTCAAAGCCTATAGCAGAAGTGGTGTTGAAGGTGAACTAAGTGGGTTTAAGACTCATTTGAATCCAGCCATTGCACCCATGTGCAAGGATGTAAAGGACAAGTTAAAGGAATTACATACTTCAGATACGTAATATATTTAAAATGTAATCAGCCTATTTGGTTTATGCGTAGAATCTTACTACTTTTTCCTGATTTCTTTATCATTTTTTTTCCTCCAGTTACTTTTCTGTCTTTACTCCTGAACACAGCTTCTCATTTTAAAGACACTATTCCATCTTTGCAGTTCAGATTTTGTAATGTTTTACCTCAAAACTCTGCCCTGTCACTTAAATAGTCCCTCTCACATGCAAATTTTCTCTCTCAAATCTGTTTGTCTGCACTTTTGCTGCACACATGTCCTGTTCTTCAGTTTGACTCTGTGTCCTCGTCATACCCGGCTTTGTATTGATGGAGGGGTCTTGGCCGGGTGAGTTCACAAGAATCTAAGAACAAGAGGCAGAAATCTGAGAGCAGAAGTTACATGAGGCCACAGAACGGTCCGAGCACCAGGAGAAAGAAACAGCTTTGAAGTGAATTCCCAGGAAATCTGTTTCCCAGGAATTGACCACTGGCCATACAGGTGTCTGCACAAGCATCACATTCTGTAACACTATTTGAGGCCAAAAGAATCATGGCATTTAAATGTGTAGTTAATAACTTGTGCTTAATTATGATATTTGATCAATAAATAGGTCAATGAGCTGCAGGACATTTGCAGTTAGTCTGGCACATGACAGGAGATACATACAAGGGGGAGAAGATTGTTATAACATTCATTCTGGAATTCTAGGAAGTATTTTATATATTTGGCAGTGTGTGCAGCACATATAATTTTTTTGAGAGCATGACTTCCCCTTAAGCACTTCTGTAGCTGTGTTGGCCTAACCTGTGGCTCTGTGTGGTCAAGGAATTTCTAAGTTTTGGGTAAGTCTTCCGATGTGTAAACCCTGTTTAAAGCCAAATGCATTGTCTTTGTTTCTGTTTCTTCTCAATGTCACTGATCTATTGTTTCTGTCTTTTTGTGTAGTGTTGTTGGACTTAGGCCAAAGATACTGTGAGGTTTCCTGAGGAAATGAAGTGAGACCCAGGGCTATTTGTCAGTTGTGACCTGACCATTGATGCTGTTCATACACTTGTACAGAAGTTGAGATAGTTGTCAGGAATCACAGTTAAAATTTGATATTAATGAGTATAATACTGGGCAGCATGGTAGTCGCCTCAAAGCGAGACGGTCCAATCAAGGTTCAGCTGAGGACTTTCTATGAGGAGTTTGCATGCTTGCCCCATGTCTGCATGGGATTCTCCAGGTACTCCGACTTCCTCCCACAGTCCATAGACATGCCGATTGGGGTTAGGTTAACTGGAGACCCTACATTGACCATGTGAGCGGGAATTGTTGTTTGTCTTTGTATGTTTGACCTGCGATTGACCCGCCTCCTGCCTAATGTCAGTTTGTCAGAAGCTGCCAGATTGGCTCCAGCTACCCCTGTGATCCTCAGAGGGTAAATAGTATAGAGGATGGATGGAAGGATGGATGGTTGGAGGTTTAGGCCTCACTTACCCAGTGTGCATTTGTTCCAAGCTGGTTGTTTCAACTGCAGAATTACGACTGCAGTGAAACTTAATAAGCTGAAGAAGTAATTGCGTAAATGACTTGTTGAATTAATATGATCTTCCTTGCAGATATTAAATCTAGCGAGCTGCTCGTAATCGAAAATAAAATGTAAGTGTTTCATATAGTGTCACAACATGACTCAACACAATCAGCTCTAAAATTGTCAATGCCTCCACGTGTTTCGTGGGATTCTGTATTACTCACACCGTCTCAGTTGTAGCGGTGTTACTGTAGGGTTGTCACTTCCACGGGGTTTCCCGCCAAACTGGCCTAGTTGGAAAGCAACGTGGTCCAATAATTCCTGCTGATGAAGGTGACCAAATAATAACAGCTCCAACACGAGGTGAGGGAGATGTTTTGCGGAGGCCCAGAGGAGTTGTGTATGGAGGCAGTGTGCTGAAAGCTTGAAGGATTTGTTTTCATGTTCTTGGGAGTTTGGAGTATTTTCCAGGAGCCTAGTTTTTCTTTGTCAGGGAGACAAAAGCTGCTCAGATTAGGTTGATATTTTGGACTGAAGCACTCTGTGTCTGATGTGCCTTTTTTCTTGCTATTTCTCCCTCCTCCACTACCCATCCATCTTTATCTCCCTCTTGCTCTCTCCAAACCCCCTACCCAACACACACACAGACACACACATCTTCTCCTGTGCATAGAGGTCATAGCCCAGCTGAGCCACAAGCTGTTGTTGCCTTACACTGACTACTATACCTGCTAATATGACTAGCGAGCCCAGTTTATCACGTTACTCTCAAGGTCTGCGTACGCACACACACACACACACACACCGTTTTAATCTTGTAGAGATGGCAAAAAAAGGTTGTTGGAGATCTAATGAAAAAACACCAACAGTCGTAACAACCAAAACCACACTGGCATTCATCATTTTTGCATTAAGGTGAAAACCTGACATCCTGATTTGTTTTATGTTGATGAAATCTAGAATGGTGTTATGGCATTTCTGTATTCAACTCCCACAGATAAAATGGTAATGAATGCTTGTGCTCTACAGCAGATGTACGGAAGTAGTTTTTTACAGTAGTATTAGTTGCCACATTTGTAATATGTAGGCACATAATGAGCGACATGCTGAACACAGACATTCTTTGCTGTGACCCTTGATGGTGACAACTATCAGAGTCATGCTTGGGACACACAATTTCAAGATAATGTACCGTACTAGGTATCAATGCAATACTAAAAATGAAGTACACAACCAGCTGAACACACACCGGGTTCACCAGCTGCTTCTGCCGACTCTCTCGCATTGATGTGATTTTGATTGTCTAAACTCAATTTGATCGTTGCCTCTGTTGCCACATGAAAAGTTGAGATCTGCTCAACTTCTGCCGTCCGCTGAACTAGTAATGGGACGCAATAGAACCACAATGAAGTTAGGAGGAAGTAGGGGTGGAAAATAACTAACCAAACATGGTGGGTTAACTTGAAAATGCCGCTCCAGCAAACAGTTTTCCTCTGAAGGTGCAGGCTCTTATTTGTTTATTTGTTCATTATTAAAGAACAAGTTTGTTTGCTCTATGCTTTTCATTCTTCTATAAATGTTGTACTGCTGCTGAGCTTCGATAAAATTAACATTTGAAAGTGAAAGTTTATGTGACAATGTGAGAGATTTTCATCGACTTTAAGTTGCTGGTTCATTTTCTAAACGGCTTCTGATTTCAGAAGAAATGTGACAGCGAGGATCCTTGAGCTGCGCTTGTTTACCCTTTATTTCTTCTCCAGCGCTGCCGGACATTGCTGTTGACTTTTTGAGGCGGCTGCCTGTAAAGCTCATCTCTCAGTGTCTACAGGAGAAGGGGGCGAGTGAGGAGGGGGTTGGGGGGTAATTTGGTTAGAGGAGGTAACTATGAGATATGGCGGAGAGCAAGGCAGGCTTTCTGACATAACCACTCGCTGGTGCTGTGCTGTGATGTATAATGGCAATACAAGTGAGCTTGCAGAGTAGAATGGCCTGCATGAGACACACACACACACACACACACACACACACACACACACACACACACACACACACAATAAATTTACAAACAAATCGCAGACAAATTTAACCTATAGGCTTTCTCTTCCCTCTATGACGTGAGCGACCAAGCACCCGCCCCTGTGCATTCCCAGGATTAAGGTGTCCATTTGATTTTAGTCAAAGTATTCCATAAAAATAAAAAAAACATGTGGAGTCTGCGAAATTGTATAAAATCCTTCTTCACAAGGACCTGAAGTACTTCCTGCTCTCTCTCAGAATATGATAGTTTAAGTGCCTTTCGCTGAAGCTTTGGCCGGCAACACGTCGCTCAAAGCAGCAGAAGCACAAAAAGAGTCTGATTTCCTCTCAGCCGATGTGATTGTATAAAACTGTTGACTGCTTCCAGGCCCCAGTAATTGGGGGCAATAGAGGAGCCTGGTGTTTCCCCTAGATGAAATCTGTGGTGTAGCTCAGGCAGGGTGTGAATTACAGTGTCTACTGTATTCCTCAGCTCAGGAACAGGATGATGCACATGTGTGTCTGTGTCGGTGCCAGAGAGCTGGATCAAATGTGTGTGGTTGCTTACGTGTGCACAAGCACATATTTACCAGATTAAATCAGTTCTTACTTGAAAGTGGTGGGATTCCCCGGTGATTGTCAGTTTGATAGCTTGCCTCGTCTTTTATTTTTCTGGTGGTGAGTTTTCTCTGAGGAGACTCTGTATATAGCTCCTTTTTCTTAGGTGTGTGGCGGCGTGTGTGCACGTCTGAATAATGCTGTAGCTGGGCGGATGGGGTTTGGACTCAATTGCAGATGTGGGATTAGAAATATCTGTTTTTGACATATGTTGTATTAACAAGAGCCTTTGGATCAGATGTTGGAACGGTAGCGCTGCGTAGATATGTCAACGTTTTAATTGGCACCTGCAAATGTATGTAGTCCAATATAGCTCACTCACTCACGCAGCCTCAGGCTACATCCTTAGCCCCTCTCTCCTGTCCTCCTGTGTGGGCCGGCATAAGGACAGTATATACCAACAGCATGGTGTAGTTTTTTTTTACACTCTATTTAAAAAGTAGGCATTTAAACAACTAATACAAAATACAGGATTTTAGTTAGATTATTATATATTAATTATAATAAATACTCAGCTTTTTATGCTCAGTTTGATTCGACTACATGTCCTTTAACATCATCCAGGATACATGTTGAAATTGAAACAGTCTTTCAGTTCATACAGCACTTTTCCAGTATTAGCAGTGACATCTTGAGTTCCAACATGCAAAACCAGCTGTAATCACATGACCAATGTGTATTTGATTGTTGCCTGTACTTCACTTCTTCTCTTATCATGGTGCTTTTCCAGCTCTCTGTTTAATCATTTAAACAAATAAACTGGTTTATTGTCTCCCATGATAACAGAGTAGAACATCTCTGGGGTTTTGTTTGTGATTTACAGTTTTTTAAGTTGCTTCTAAAACAGCTATGTGTTTTTGTTGTTCATCTACTAAGGTGTCCAACAACCAATCCCCATTGAGCATTAAACCAACAATGTTTGGCTGTGCTAAAAAGACATCTCCCAAGTTACATGCTGACCATAAAATGTGGATTGTCAAGCATAGACAAAAAAAACATTCTTGCCTTTGCTATTCTCCACATTTCACCTCAAACCTAGTTCTTTAAAGAAGTGCCTCGAGGGACAGCTGCATACTTCTGTAACAGAAAGACAGTCGAGGATAGTCTTTGCCACAAGAATATTTGACCTTGCTCAGTAAGTTGGTGTCACATTTCTTTCTTAAACTTCTTTTTGCATTTTTTTGTTAATTTTGAAGGTTTCCTATATTTTGTGTATATGTGTCATTTTGTACTTTTGACAAGCAAAACTGTCTATTTCCCTTCAGGACATTAGGGCAGTGCTGTTTCATTGCTTTGTACTTGTGACAATTGCAATGACAATAAAGTTGAATCTAATCTAATCTATCTGTCCTGTATGTGCATGATACATCTGATTAAGGAAATATTATTTAACAATAAATCAGACTCATATATAAAAAACATTATAGTTGCAGGTTATAAACACATGGAATTGCCCTGCAGGGTGGATTACTACTTTAATTCCTCATGGTGTAGGATGTGGAAAAGTGGGGGAAGGGTTTTCCACATCACCTTAATATTGTCTTCACAAGGCCTATAGGTAACATTTAAATAGCTGGAAAAGGGCATGTAAACAAACTCAAACTGCACACATGCACACACACTCTCTCAGATGCACAGCGGTGAGATGCTTTGACTGTTATAAATATTTTTGTAATTCTCACTTGAAGGAATGCATATCATGATAAAATTATGATGTGGGAAAACAAGGTAATTGTTGGATATTTGTGCGCATATATCTTGTGCATGTCTTGATTTAGGTGTAAACAGATGTGAGACCGTGCGTGTATATTTAACGATTTACAAAGGTGCAAGATAAACACGAGTACAACATTTTCTCTCTCCTTTTCTCGTGCTTTGTTCTGTCCCTCAGCTTGATGGATCCAAACATTCCAAGTGTTTTTGGTACCTGAAGAGGACAACAATCTTTCTCTCTGTCTCTCTGTGACTTTCTCTCTCTCACACACATACACGAACACACACGCACACACATGCACACACATATCTCCCCAGGCAGAGAGAGTGAAGCTAGAAGCATGCCTGGGAATATTCTTTCTCAATTTGTGTGTGAGTGCTGTGGATGCATGGGTGCTGGCAGAGGCCTTCCTTTGTCATGGAAACACCAATTTTTAATCTCTGGTCCTTAAACCAATGAGATCAGGCCTCTCACAACCGCTAACTAACTCACTGACTAATGCATGCACTCTAGTATACAGATGCATCTGAAATTTCTGTCAGATCTGAGCACACACGTATTTGTTGATTAGAAACCAGATGTGTGTAGAAACACCTGGATTGTTAAGAACATTTGGTTCTGTTTGCTTAAAAAAATCAACAAGCTGATGACTGTACTTGGAAATGAACAAGACTTTCTTCACAGCATATGAAAAATAAAGATGTGATAGACTTGAAGGATTAGCAAAACCGGCTTTTCACATTTGACACAAAGATGCTTTTTAATCATTACATCTTTAGTAAGCTGGTTCAGTGAAGCCTTGACAAGCAGTCACACTCTTATCATTAATCCATAAAAATGTATGGAGGAAATTTTTGACATGAAGACGTCGACCATGTAGACTTTGGCCACACCCAGTTTCTACATTTTCACAGGCGGCTCCGACCGTATCCCTGGCTACCAGTGGTAACCTTGGTGATACCGGTGGAGATATGCTGCAGTCAGTGGGCGTTGCCAGGGCGTGATATGAAAGCATAGCTGGAGCTGTGTGTGTGCATGTGAGCGTGTTTATGCGTATGTGTGTGTGTGTGTGTGTGTATGTGTGTGTCTGAGATCCTGAGAGCAGCTTCTGCCAGAGCCTTCATTTTGACGTATCCTTTGATGACGGCATTGGCATTCGAGCAGCCACACACTGGAGAGAGAGAGAGAGAGGGGAAGGGGGAAGAGATCGAGGGAAAGCTGTGAAATATGAAACAAGAGCATCTAAGTTCAGGTACACTGCATAAACATCTATTAATTAAGTGTGGAAGCCAGCAGCTCATAATAGAAGAGGCTGAAGTGTCTTTACAGTTTATATACTTCTGTTGAATAAACTGTAGTGTGATAATGTCTGTCTGTGTGTGTGGGCCTGTGAGGCCAGAAAACCAGAACTATCCCCTCTCTGTGTGATTTATGGCCAGATAATTGTGCTTCATCAACAGTATCTCTAAAGCAACACAGCTACACCTCCTCAGCATGGCCACTAGTTATATACATGCGGGGCTATTAGGATCAGCTAATGAGCCAATCAATAAAGAAATTAGCATTTCCAACCTCATCGCGCAAATATAATGCATCTGTAGATGCACTTTTGCAGTAGGCTACTCCTTGGGGCAAAATGGATTAAATCAGTTCTTAAGGCTCTTAAGTTGTTAATGCTCATTTGGTCAATTACACAACAGTATTTGTGTCCCCATTATACTTAACTTTGGTTCTTAAATCTGCTGCATTTGTCTTTCCCTTTCAGAGTTCAATACCGATAACCGAGAATGAACAGGACTGACATTTTCTGTCTCTGTCTCTTGTGCTAATCCTACACATTCCTGCCTTTTAATGTGCATAATCCCTGCCCGTGTTATCTCGGGCTAATGTACAAGGAGCGGAGGAGATGCACTCGCAGGCTCAAGCAAGCAGCTTCCCAGAGAGGGTTGAGGCGGAGGCCAGCGATGTTCACTCGTCTGTCGAACACGCACACTGTCTGTCTTCCACCAGAGACAGCCTCCCTTGGCCTGGGCCCGTCTTCATCAACACATTAGCAATATGCTGCAGCCAGCGTTTTCGACATACAACAATACACAGGCGCCATCCAGAGAGAGGGAGAAGTGGGGAGGAGGCGTGAAGAACATAGTCAGAGAGACAATATGGAGATGACTTGATTTCCATTCTGACTTTGTTTTATCTTGTTTTCTCCTCCTCTCCTCTTCTCTCTCACTTTTTTTTCCCACCTTACCCTCAAGAGAAAAAGGTCATTACTAGATCCTCCCAGAGGTTCTTCATAATCAAATATTTGACCTAATGAAGGGATTTAATTACTGGTTGCCCAGCACTAGAGGTGTCAGATTACTGCTCCCCCTTTTCATTTTCCCTGCAATTTATCACTATCCTGACAGCAAAGGTGTGTACGTGTGTGAAGCTTTGTTTGTGTGTGTGTGTGTGTGTGTGTGTATGTGTGTGTGTGTGTGTGAAAATGTTCTTTGAAGCAGCATGTTGAAGAAGTGAGCGTGGACCTGTGTACAAATGTGTAGTTAGTTGGCCACTTGAGACCGTGCCAGCAGAATGGCTCGTTGGAAAAGGAATCCAAACTATGCTAATGCTCATAATTTTTTTTTGCATTCTTTCTGTGAAAGTCCCAAACTGATGATCTGCACTGTGCACTGTTTGCATTTCAGTGAAGAAGGTCATGAGAAAAAAGACAAGAAACCAGGCTTCTTCATGTTGATACACAGAGCCAGTGCTATCCATTGTATACAAATACTTGTGATGTTTGTGAGACAGATCAGTGGGTGTGAGGTCCACAGCGGTGGCCCTCCCGAGTGTAAAATGAACAACAGTGGAAGGGTTGTGTGAGTGTCCAGACCATTTAGATTTAACTATAAATTAATAAGCAGTCAGGATCACCACACTGGAAGAAGGGCTAGAGCCTGAGGGGGCGAGACAAAGGGGAGCAACAGCACGGAGGGTGGATGAGGATGAGTGGTGGAAATTACTCCTTAAGACATTCTGCACGTCGGTGGATGCCAGAAAATGTTACACAGGAGGACGTCTCCAATGTAAACCCTCAACTCTTGATTTGTCCTCATGTCTACGTATTGCTAGAGAGATGAGGTCAAGTAGGAAATGTCAGACACAGACACCAAACTGCCATATGCAGAACAACTTCTTTAAAATCACTTTAAACTAACAACTATGTGATTTGTGATGAGGCCGAACTGAAAGTACTTGGCGGACATTGCTCACCGTGAGTTATTTGTCATCTCGGACAGCTGCTATCAACCTTCTTCAACTGCTGTTTACTATGGAAAATGACTAATTATTGAGTCATAAATTCTAAAATCCTGACAGACTTTTAAAAACACAAAGACGATTTAAAGCTGGAACGTTCTCCTTTGGGCTGCACTGAGAGTGCACAGGGTTTGTTTGAAATGGATTTTTTGAAACATGTAAGGATTTTAAGGGATGCTGAAAGAGACGCTGTGTGTAACCTGTAGTCTGTATGAAAACAAAGTGTAGCCACAGTGTTTTTGGTTGAGCTGCACTATGGTGGGCAGGTGACAGGTGTGTTTACAGTGTCTGTGTGCCCTGACATTACAGAGGGAGCGAAAAGTAGTGTGTCCACAGCGGTGTCATGTTGACATCGCTACCAGTGGTTTTATAGTAAGGGGCTTGCATGCACTAACATGTACACATACACGTGTGCTCTGACAGCGACCAAAGAACAGAGAATCTCAGATCCCAATGCAGACACAGAGGGAGTGTGACTACTCCATTATGTCTTGATAATAAAGTTATTGGCTACTTAAAAACAAATGTTTTATTTTAAAACAGGTTTCTGTCCTTTATTAACCTGCCTTGGTTGGATTGATTAATCGTCTTGCACAGATCTCAGTATAATATGTTAACATACATGCATGTGGTGTGAGTCCTGTGTACCATAAACATGTAGAGACCACTGACTGTAAATAAAGATGGATGATATTACTGCTCCCCAAAAGTGAAGCCAAAGTGTGTCAATCTCCCCCTGGTGGCTGTTCATAAAAAATCCAACCTCATCCATGAGACCTGGACCAAAAAAAATGGTTCCAATTAGTTATTTGATGCTTTAAAAACAATGTGAAACTTCATGATTAAAAGGTGAGACTGATTCAAAATTACTTGAGGCTGACCTCATATCAGGGCTCCCTCCCCTGATCGTTATTTTGCACAAGATGGTGGAGTTTATATCTGGGATCTTTTTGCTTTATTTCAGCTCTGAGGACAGCACCTCTCAAGATAGTGCAGCTGTTGGTGAAACACTTCCAGTGAATTAATTAGAAAAAAATGCATGGAGTCGTGCTTCAGCTCAGGTTTCTTACGGGGTCAGGAAATTAACAGTGCATAATAAATAAATACCATGAACCAGCTCAGCTTAAATGTGACTTAGTGCTTCACAAAACAACATTATGAAGGTGAAACACTTTGTGAATAAACTGAGTCCTTTGATATACGTGCAAGCTGCATTGAATGTGCAGTGTATATTGTGGAGAAAAGAGCCGATGAGAGTGGAGGGATAGTTTGTAAACCCTGATATGCTTCACTTCTCCATAACTTGACACCATTTTTCAAATGTTACCCCCCATCCCTGCTCCTATCTCTAATTTCCAGACCGACCCCCTGAGGCTGGATCCTGTTCTCTGCCTCCTGACCCAGTGAGGGTTAAATAAGTGTGAGGGAACTTAAGGGAATGTGGCAGTTTTCCCAGTGTCATTCCATTTCCCAGGCCTTTCCAGATATTATCAGGCTAATTCCAGCTAACAAGGGAGGTCATGTTGGATGTGGGAAATGCAGACGTGGAGCCTGTGTGTGTGTGTGTGCATGTGTGTGCATGTGACATAAGTGGCTGGCATCACTAAACTGCAGAAACACTCGTATTTGTGACCTATCGACCCCTCTGTTCCCATAGCAACTAGGAGTGACTGAACACTGAGTGTACTGCATTAATTTCCTAGAACTTGGGGTACTACTCTGATACTTGCTGTCCCATGTAACCCGTTCAAAATGTTTCTATGTTTTTGTTTCTCTGTGTCTGAATAGCTGGAGCTTTTCAAAGAGGCCTGTTTCATTTGCAAACAGTGCTCTGTAACCTTACAGCGTGCAGGGATCTCAATAGCATTACAACTGTGCTTTCCTTGACACTTCTTGAAGCATCTCTTTCATGCAGATTGTACAATGTAGCTGATAGATGTTTTGATGCTTTTTAAGAGGCTGAGTTCTTTTGGGTGGCCCTCTACAAGGTTTCTAACATGAAGACAGGTTTACCTCCAGTGTGCTTGTATGTTTTTCTGTGTGTACTTATTTTTGTTACCTCTTACGCCTCTTGACCTTTTACAGGATAAACAGTGACCTTGTCAGGGACAGCAGACCTTATGAGGACCAGAGGCCGAACGGCATTGAATTGTGGTTAGGTTAAGGCTAGGTTAGGGTTAGGGTTAGGCATGAATTGGTTATGGTTATGGTGAGGGATCAGGTTTTGTCTGGGCTGTCCAAAAAGTCAATGCAAACTCCTAATAAGGATACGGTTATGGCGTTTATTTACAAGGGTGAAAGGAATCTGAAAAGAAAACTTCAACATTGCATCTTATATTCCGTATTGGATGATTCCATCACAATATACATCTGAGGACAACAGTATATTGCCAAATGCAGGATGTATACATAGTGAGTATATAGAGGTCAGATCATAATGCAGGGTTTTGCTGAATCATCCAATATCTACTTTGTTTATTGGTGAAAGGTCTGGAGCAGTTGCAGTGCCAAAGATTCAGCCCGGTTGTGCCAAAAAGTGGACAATATATTAGTCATTTTATACAGAATATCAATACAAATCATGATATTGTACATTTTGTTGAAAATCAATTGAGAACCCAGAGAAGTCAATGATATTTGATTCCACTGATGCAAGAATCATATAAGAAATCCAAAACCATTCCTTGTTATATTGCCCACAGTGGCCTAATGCACTTAGAGTAATATGTAGTAAATGGTTCAGGAAAATCTCTGCCTGCTGATGGATTTACATCATCCTGCTGTTTATCATCATAGCTCCCTGCGCTTGTTGATGCTGTTTGGCTTCAGCCCTCTTGTCAAAATATACTACCTTCATTAAACTGGTCTATGTGTATAACTCACAGCTATTACACAGCTTAGTTTGCTATATAATCACCTTTGAAATATATAGCTCTAAATCCCCATCAAGAACCCACGAGTAAACAAAAGCAACCCCGGCCTATTCTTAATCATTAATCTGGCTTGATGTGTAGTGCGCTGACAGTAATGGATTATTTTATCTTCTTATCCCTCTCAGTCTCTCATCTTCCCCGATGCTCTTGATAATCAGAGACGCTCCATTTTGATCAATGCACATGTCAGTCATCGTACTATATCTAGATCAGGGCTCGACTACAACATCTCGTGATTTTATGCTGTTTGAGTTGTAGAGTTCGCAGGATAATATGTGCTCCCATCCACACAGTTATTGCCACTTTTGGTAGTTTAGTATATTGATTAGTCTATTGCATTGTAAACTGTGAGACTGTTCTGCTGGTGTATTACATCCTTTTCTCTCTTTTCCTATATGGCTGCGGTTTACTTATTTTTAGTGCTTAAAAGTTGAGAATTCTCACAGTGAGAAGTCGATAAGTGTCTTTATTTATTACACAACTACAGTGTTTGAAAAAGACTGCTCATAGATCTGGTTTTAAAGCTTGCAGACCTCAGAGGATTGAGTCTAACCTCCACACTGTAAACCCTGAGTCTGTTGGTTTTGTCTGTTTCAAATGCTCCCCGTGGATACTGAGATCTGATTTTATCACTTCTTTTGCTCTGGATTTTAATTTTCCCTGTTGAAACTTTGTTCAATGTGGCGTGTTCTCAGGGAAGCATGTTTCTAAATTGGTAATTTGTAGTGCTGAAAATTATTATTCTATCCATGAATGCGCTGGCTGATTGATGGTCGATTCACTGAAAGATCAACTATTTTGAGAGTCTGCAATTGTTTGAGTAATTTTTCAAGCAGAAATGTCAGAGATTTGGTTTTGGCTTCTCGAAGGTTCATGGTCTTTTTTCTTTTAAACTGAACAGTTTAATATTAGGCTTTTTAATTGATAAGATAAAACAAGTCACTTCTATCTCAGGAGAACTGAAGCTTTTGGATGATGCCTTAGACTGTATATAATATAAATATAAATAAAATATCAGTGTCTTAACACACTGATGAATGTTCAACTACTCGTTCTCCTAAGTTTGGTTTTAGTTCGTTACTTGATGTTGTAAAATGGGCTGAAACGTCAGGATTGACAGCTCAGACTGACTTGTGATTGTCAAGTGCGTGTATCAGGGGGGCTTCGCTACCATGGCTACATCTTCAAATCACCACTGTGCAGACACTCGGGCTCCAAATGTGCAAGATGGCAGCGTTTGTATCCAGGATATTTTGGCTTCTTTTCTAGATAGTGGGAGAAATCCATCGTCCATCTTTATGTACAGTCCGTGGACAACAGAGACACATTATAGACGATTAAATCAATCAAATCAACCAAGTAAATCCACTTACTGAGATAATAACCATGAGTTGCAGTGATTGTCTTTTACATACACCTAGGTTGTTTTGGTCATTTTCGTCAGATGTAACACTCACCAACTCTCCATTATGAGAATATTGGATCTCCATTTGAGAATAAGAAAACAACATGTTTTACAGTTAATGAGTCGCATGATTAATCCAATATAGATGTTTGAACAAGCACCTCTCCGGTCGACAGCAAGGGACAATTTGATGCTAAATAGGCATACTTTCAGAAACCACAAGGTAAAACACTCCTCATGTTGCCTTTTCCATGCCAACAATGACAAGAGGAATGAAGGCTCTGTGTTAGTGCCAAACAAACACACACTCACAGGCAGAGGACTCCGTTGGCAGGTAACTTCCTGTCTCAGTATCCAGTCCCCCCTTCTAGTGTCGCGCCAAGGTTGCCAAAGGCCTCTCAGTGATGTTTGAAGTGCAACAAGCTGCCTCTGTCCTCTTAAATGTCGCAGATGGGGAACCTGAGCTTGGCATCATGAGAGAGAGAAGGAGCATCCCAGCGAGATCGGTCACAGGAAACAGAAAAGAGAACAAAAACAGAGAAAGGGAAAGTACATGGCACACACACAGAGTACCTTGTTCTGATCTAAGAAGTGGAGAAAGAGGACTGAGAGTGATCCAAAATCTGTTTGAGCATCAATGTCAGTTCCTCTGTGTCCTGTCTGTGTTGCTTCCATATTTTTTACTGTCCTGTCAGCTTAACTGAGTTAGTTTATGATCATCATCCCAAAAGCCTCCAAACAATATTTTCTGTTCCTACTATCTTCAGTCTCATCTTTTTTCTGTTCTTTTCTATTCTAGTTCCTCTTGTCTTATGATCTATTCTCATGAAGCTGATTTAGTCAACATCATGGAGTCTAATATGTCACATCACTGCAATTACACATAAATTTACTCATTAAAATACATTTTGGACGACTAGTTACATGTAGAGCTGTTATCATAAATCCAATCTGCTTATTAGAAGAAGCCGGTGAACCAATAGAAAATGGAGAGAACATGCAAACTCCACACAGAAAGACCCAGCCAAGCTGGTAACCAGGGAACCTTTTTTGTGACCACTGCAGCACAGTGACACCCTAATTAAAATAACCCTTCTCTTTTCTGGTGTATACCACCAAGAATTTAAAAAATATCTCCAGAACTGCATGTATGACTGCTAGAAATAATAAAACACCTGATTCACAGATGGAAAAAACAGACAACTTGTTTCTGGATATACACATAACAGGCAAACTTAGTGAACCTCACACACAGTCAGACAGAGGAAAGATCAGAGATCAGATGTACACAGACGGTTTAGTGCAGACGGTGCCGCTTACATCTCTATTAGCATCTGGGCCAGAAGAGGAGACATCAGGTAATTAAAAAGAAAAGTGAGAGAAGTAACGAGGGAGGGGGGGTTGGCTGGAGGAGGAGGAGAGAAAGAGGCCAGTAGGGAGAAAGATAATGGACAACCTCATGCAGCTTTGCCTGAAAACATAACATGTCATTAGCAGTGCCATCAGCAACTGCCACGTTAAAGCTGATGGGTTCCAACACAAAGCGCGTAATTTAGCTAAGACTGAAAGTTCTCCTGGAGTGCCCTCTTTTTTATCACTGTCACCATCAAAGTTTTTTTTTATTTTGCATTTGAATTTTTAAATGGAGTTAGATTTTCCTGTCTCCTATCCCCATACTTGCAGTATTGCTGTGCGTAGGTGTGTGTGTGTGTGTGTACGAAGTGTGTGTGTCTGTGTGTGTCTGTGTGTGTGTGTGTGTCTGTGTGTTTGCCTGTCCTGTGGTTAAATATTAAGCTGGAACTGTCAGGACGGCTCAGCAGAAACTTTGCTTCCAGGCATGTCCACTTCAGGCTCCCAGCAAGCAAGAGAGGAAAAATTAGAGGGAGAGGGTGGAGAAGGTGAAGACTTTCAATCGTTCCTGGTCATAGGTGAAGATAAAAAAGAATGCCACTACTGAGAGAGAGTAAAAAATTCCTGATAAAGGAGGAACACAGGTGAAACATTTGTCCATTCCCACATACGTCACTCATATTATCTGATCAGCCTGAGAGAGAAAGAGGGAGAGAGACACTGAGCTGCCATTATGAAATTGCAAAACCTTTTTATTTTCTGTTTGTGATCTGTTGTCATGGCAGCGGTAAGTGCAGTTAGCTTTTGTCAGGTGTCTGTTGGTTTGACCCTCATCTTTGAAGCTGACAAGTGCCTAACGCACACACACACACACACACACACACACACACACACAGTAACCCAGGCCTCTAAGTATGGCAGGGGCGGGCTCACATTAAAGTGTTTAAATCTAAGTTGATTGGGGCCTGTCAGTCATAACGACATAATATCCACATTATATATGAGGAGTTCATGTTACAGCAGAGAGATGTGGAAGGAATGAGTGCAGGAGAGAGAAAAACAAGTTTTGACAGAAACTATAGATAAGGCCTCTGTTCCAAACTCACATCCCACATCCCACTCGTCTCCACTTCCTTCGCCATCTTGCATATTTGGAGCCAGAGTCCGATTAGTAGGGCCACGGTAGTGCGGTCTCTCCGATACATTCGCTCAACCAATTGCAACATGTATTTAGTTTGGTCCATGTCCCATCCACTAACATGGAGGAGAGGTTGGATTTTATGATTGATACTGCAGCCAGTAAGCAGGTGGTGATCGAGACACTTTTGGGCAGCAGCCATGTTGTCCATCTTTACAGTCTATGTTATGAGCACACAGACCCGAGAGAGAGAATATGGACAGGCAAGGATCCGCAAAAGAAAACAAGGACAGATAAGTTTGCCTTTTCACTTCCTCCACATTCCACCAACTCTCGCCTGTAAACAAACTGCAGCAAAGGACCAACATGCCGGGGCAAAGATGAATAAGTAAAACAAAAAGTCACACATGCACATTATTCATGTGATGCTGTCAATTTGAACTGCATGTGCTGTTACCTCAGTGCAGTAGAAACGTGGCCCAGCTCTCTCTCTCTCTCTCTCTCTCGCGCTCTCTCTCTCGCTCTGCTCCTGCTCACTTGAAGTGAATGACTCTCTTGTTCTGTAAGCCTTCTAAATATTTCAGCAGTTCAGGCGCCTGCGCTAAGACTAGCCACAGTGCTAACATGTCGTTGACCATTAGTGCTAACCTGCTGCTTCTGCTTCTCAGCTTTATCATCTCCCTCTTTTGTCTCTCTCAACTTTATCTCTCTCCTTGTTCTCCCCTCTCAGATTTACCCATTTTCATAGAAAATCCTAGAAAATGTCAGGTTGCAGGTTGGATGCATATCATTTTTGGGGTTAAATAAGTCTTTTTTTTGGATTCACAAAACAACAGACCTGTGTTATTGTCTGACATTTTATAGAGAAATTATCACTTATTGAAGAAAAATAATCAACAGATTAGATTAGTTAAATTAAATAATTATGCGAGTGTGGAACGTTTCATCGCTAAATCAGGCAGTGAAAAGAAGTTAAATGATATCAGATTTTGTGTATATGAAAAGTTCCTCAATTAAAGGAAGTGCCAATAACTATAATCCTGTGATAATATTATCCAGGCTGATTATTTCTGTCTGTTTCTAACTGATACTATGATATTAAAGGTGCAGTAATGTCAGGACCATTAGACCTCATGGGGACAAAACATCATTTCTGAGATCCTGGTTAAAGTTAGTGGCAAAGTTTTGGTTAGATTGTCTCACATGGGCTCATACAAGGTGGTGGATGAGTTACTTGTCAGGCGCCATGTTTACACCTCATGATTAGTCTTTAATGAACCAGTGTGAACAGGAACTGGTTCAGAACTTAAAGACAAACAAATTTGACTTCACTGTCTTGACAGGAGATGCAGATCATGGTTGAGCAGTGTGTTAACACAAATTTGATTTTTTAAAAGGTCTCTAAACAGACAATAGTTTCACCCACAGAACACAAACAAACATTGAAATCATTTAAAAACCTTTCTTTCCTGTCATCTACACACACACACACTCACATACCATGGACGGAGGATCAATCAAGAGAACAACAGGCCCGACCTGTCAACTGAGGCACAGTCTGAGTCCGATCGATCCAGAGCCAGATCTTATTGATGTACACTCTATTTGGGCTAGAACTCTCACACACACACACACGCACACACAAACTGTACAGACAGAAACACTCCACAGACATTAGTCATAAGCTGGAATCTGTTATAGTGGCGTTGGTCCTAGTTGCTAATCTGTCTCTACCACATAGATGCTGTTGTGGGGATTTCGTGTGTGTGTGTGAGCAAGTGTCTGTGGAAAATACAGAGGGAGTTGACGAATAAAACAAGCAGCTTTAAGAGTCACAGTTCTGCACTTAACCTGCCAGCGATGGAAATAAAAAGACTCGGAGAAGATGGAGAGGTGGTGGGGAGCGAGTGAGTGAGAGATGAAGCTGTCAGTGCCGCCTTGCCCCGTTCTCTCTTCGCTGGATGTGAATGACCATCAGACTCTTTCATACCAAGGAGCTCAAACAACTTGAAAGAGATTTGATTTGTGGCACATTTTCTTGATGTTTTTTTTTTTTTTTTTCATCCATGTCCAGCGGTGCGTTTCCCAGAAGTGTTGCTGCCAAAAGATTGTCATAAATTCTGCTGAACAAGGTGCCGTTGGGAGTTTTGGTGTTTCTGAGCACTGACAGATGTTAACAACTACCATCATAAACAAAATGTTATGACTGTAACTTCTGTTCCCTGAAGGAGAGCACCACATAACACCACATAACGTGTGGGATATCACACCCTCGTGTGTCCTGACTGAAGATACCTCTATTCACGCCTTTAAGGCAAATGACGTGTGCTGCATCAGTGCTTGGAAGGGAGGGATATGGGACCTCCAACACCTTGGGAGTGGGTTGGGCAAGATAAGTGGCTGAAGAGGGTTCCATAGGCGGGCAGTTGACTAATCTGGCCTTCTCAGCTCCATCCAAATCCAGAAACTTTCCATAGCTGGGCACCATGAAACCGGTGAACAGTGGCTTGTTCCATGTTGAAGTCTGTCATGGTAAATCAACGCAGGAGCGGTTGGGGACTGACCGGCTGAAACACTCTGCTGTTCGTCCTCTGACAATCACACATGTCATCTTTGTGAAGAGGAACCAGCTCCAGCTGCCCATTAGGGAATCAGGCTCAAACTTGGTTAACTTCTCAGCGAGCTCCATTTGGACAGCCCAGTTAGCAGCAGCTACCTCCTCGCTATCTGAATCATACAAAGCCGGGTCAATCAACGCAGAGAGGAGAGGGCCATGTCGAGCAGCAGCTGATTTCCCTAGGACTAACCTTGGGGTTTAAATTATATTTTATCACAATGCTAAAGTGGTTTCAATTAAATAGAAACAGCTTAGAAAATAATAATCTCCAGTGGAATTAACTTCATTTCTCAAATACAGCCCCTCTGGGTAATTTCAGGAAAATGTCCGGACTTTCAGCAGCATAAGATGCGTGGGCAGTGAACTCATCCATTGTCACCTGGGGTCCAAACATGCAGACAAGTTTACTTCCAGGCAATGTTAACTTTTTCTCAACATGACCTTTAGGATCTCATCAGGTTTTACACCAGTATCGGGTCTAATGCTGCCTCTTGCCCATATTTCTATGTTTGCCCCTCCCTCTTCAGGACACCCTAAACTAAACTGCTCCCACTGTGTGTGTTTGGTTCGACGACTGCCCCGTCTGCGCTTAAGTGACGCCCAGTAGTGTCTGGTGTGTCTTAGCTAATTAAAGCTGAATTATTGATACTCCAGTGAATTATGCAGAGGAAATAATTAGATATAGAAACAATGGTAAACACAGGTACACCTGCACAACAGATGAAGGAGAGAGGGAGGGAGATGATGTGGCCTTTATTCCTCTGGCTCTTTGCCAGTTCTCTCTCTCTCTCCTACCTTCCCCCTTCTTTTTCATTCCCTTTCCTGCATGTTTATATCACTCCCTTCACTTCTCGCCTGATGTCTCTGTCCTTGACTCTGCAGTGTTCATCTCTCTCCCAGTTTCACCCTTCCTTCCTTCCTTCCTTCCTTCTTCTCTTCCCTTCCATCACTCCATCCACCCTTCCTAACCCACTTGCTTCCTCCCTCACTTCCTTCTGTACCTGCTATTTCCTCCTCTTCTCAGCACCGCACCCATTGGACTTCCTTTCTCCCTGTTGCTATGACATTAGCTGGATGTAGCAGTGTCAGGCCGGTCTTGAGGGATGAGACTAAAGAGCTAAGTCTTGCTCTTTTCATTTAATTACTCCTCCCTCTCTTTTTCCTCGCCCCCTCCCAGCCCAGTTCCCCCTGTACATCACACCCTGTCTTCCTTCCCCTCCCCTTCTTTTTTGTCTCCCTACGCCTCCTTTGTCTGCTCCTCATTTTCTACCTGACTCTACCTGTCTTCATGCACGCATCCTCTCCCTCATGCTCTCTCCATCTTCAACTTGCAGAAAGAGGAGGGGGGGAGGAGGAGACAAGAGGGAGATTAACATCACGCCCACATCATTCCTTTGAAATTGTGTGCATCATGTGGGATCCGTGAAAACTCAGCTTCCTCATTCTTTGTCGTTGGTAAATCCATACAAAAGTGAAGCGACATGTTGTAAATGTGTCACCTATTCCAGATGTGCACACATATGCACATGCACGCTGTGTTAGGGTCTGCTTGTGTGTGTGTGTGTGTGCCAGTTTCTGTGTATTGGCCTAGGCTTGACCTTGATTACCATGGTGACGGTGAGGCTCCTCATTAGTGCTGCACTGGAGGAAACAGTTTGGTAATGAGGGAGCAGTATTGTCCTTAGGCACACACACACACACAAACATAGATGCCAATGCACCACTTTGTATTAGTGCTTGCATGCACCTGCTGACACCTGAGCTTATGCAATATCTCCTACATAAGCCCCATGTACACACACAAACACACACACACATGCACACACACCCCCCTTCTGAGAACATTTCAGTCTCATGGCCCCCCACTCAGTTGTCTCGCCTCACCTTCTGTTTAGTGTTTTTTCTCTCCCACACACATTCTGCCTCACCCCCACCCCCACCCCCCCGTCTCTGTAAACCTCTCTCTGTTCTGCCCACCACACAGACCCTGCTGCCCACCATGTTCCTACGAGGCGGAAACATCAGTGTCGGCCTCTGGCGGTGGCGCTCTAACCTCATGCATATGGAATTTCATAGGACACGCTGTGATGTGACTCCAGGTTTTTCCGTGTCAACCTTTATTGATACTGATTTTACAGAAAACTTTTTTTTAATTGATGGTGTGTATTTAGTGTAGTCGCTGAATAATGATTTTTCTCTAAGCCAATCATGGTGTTAAATGCTAAATGATCATTTCATTTTTTTTCTTTTTTTGACCATTTTATGGCTGAATTCAGCAACTCTGGGATTCTCGCCTCTGACATGTTTCTTCTCCTTATCAGCAGAGGCTCATGGGTACTGAAGTAACTTGAGCTGTCCAAAGAAAAAAACACAGAAACTAAGTTAAAATAATTTAAATTGGAGGTTGTGACACAAAACTAGGATTGTTACATTCTTGCAGGAGTTTGAGGACATGGAGACATTGAAAAAGCACAATCAATTTACAGAACTGTCCATTTTTCCCTCATTCCACCTCCTAGCCTCATCAGCACTCTGCCACACACACACACACACACTGGTAATCTACACAGATGTCATACCTTGAATTCTTGGAATACCAGCTGGAGGCCCTAGTTATTGACATATTTTTGTAAAAACAATATATATATTTAAGACAGTGAATCCCAAAGGTTGTTGGTCCTAATGCACTTGCATACTGACAATTTTCATCCAAGAGTAAGTTGATCATATTATATATATTCAATAGTGCAGATAAAGTCATGGCCCATGCAAAAGAAAAGGAGTGTTTGTAGTATAAAGATGTTCAGTCTGTTGTTTCAGCATAAGCGGAGTGAATGATTTCTTCATTATATTGCTATCATTTATTTATTTATCTATTCATTCATTCATTTTGTGGTAGTAATATTACTAAATATTAACTAAATATTTCCAAAACAATATCTGGAGGAAGCAGAATCACAAATAATAACTTCTGATTGTCACCCCTGTGCATATGTTTGTTTGTTTGCAAAATTACACAAAAACAGGGGAACAGATTTACATTTATGGAGTCTCTGAGGATTTAAACACAACGACTTGATGTCATTTAGGCACAAAGCAACACTAAAGCCAGTGGACCGGCATGTTGATTTGTCTATTATTATTTTTTACCTCAATAGTCCACCGGGTGTGACTGTGTTACACCAGTCACACACTTTCACCATCACACATTTCATTCATAACTCTCCAACAGAGAAGAAATATCACCTGACAATACACAGAGAGCTTGTTCTCATATAAAAATACATTTCATCCAGCTTCATGTGCACGTTCTGCATTTTCTGCAGGTTTTGAGCAAAATCATACAAGTCATCATGGAAGTGTAGTTTTGCATTTTTGCTATCAACAGTTACACAACCACACACTCACACATGTAATATGTTTCCACAGGTAGCTTTTCCTGCTAATGAAGGATTGGTTGTTATGAATTCAACAGGCAAGTCAGTGAGATCCTGTGATCTCTCCTGGTGGCCTCAAGAGACTGTGTGTGTGTGTGTGTGTGTGTGTGTGTGTAGTGTAGTGTTGTGTGTGAAAAGCATGAGTTACATGTGCATGGACATGTGCGTTTCGTTTGCCCATATGTGGGGTCAAAAAAGCGTAGAGTGCAGAGGGGGGCAACTCCCTGTTATAGCAAACAAATGTGATTGGCTCGTGTTGCTGCCCTGAGACTGTTTGATAGGCTGTCAGGTTCAGCAGCCAGTGCAACGGGCAGGTAGGGGGAGGGTCTTCGCTGTGCTCTGTTGCTAGGTTACAGGTATATCCAATAGATGTGGAGATAAAGAGATAGAGTAGAGATAAGGATGAGGATGGGTGTGTGCATGTGTGTGTGAAACCCAGGTAATACTCACGTTGTGGGGACCTAAATCTGGTTACAATCACGTTATAAGGACTTAATGTCCTCATCGAAAAAAGCTACTTATGTAAATCATTCAATTTTAAGGTCAACATTTGATTTAACGCTAGACTAAGGTTAGGTTAGGTTAAGTGTTAGGGTTAGACAAGTATTTAGGTTAGACTTGGTATCCTGGAAATGACAGTAAGTCAATGTAATATCCTCTGAAGTCATGGATGCATGACTGCGTGTGTGTGTGTGTGTGTGTGTGTGTGTGTGTGAGCAAGAGAGAGGGTCAGGGGGGTGGGTGGAAGAGTGAGACAGAAGGGGAGTGACCAGTAAGTAAGACGGAGGGATTTCTTCAAAGTGTGAAGAAATAAACAGCTTTATTGTGTTTTAGGTCAGACTCTTGTTCAGACATCTATCCACATTCCAACAATTCAGATTAAAAGGTTATAGCAATGGACTGAATAAACAGAGATATGAATATGGCATTCTGTTTTAAATTACACCAGATCTTTCATTTTGGAATATTTGTGTGATATAGATAAGATTTTCCACTTAAATTTCCAGGTGTAGCAGTGTAATTATTACTGGCCAGGCAGATCCCAGGCCTGTGGTTGGCTTGTAATTCATTAAAAGTGCTGTTATATTAAACACATACTGCTCGAGACAACACTGCTCTGGGAACAGCTGTTCTGCTGCACTTAGATTGCAATCACAGAGCGGTCAGTCGCCACTAATCGGGGTCATTTATCAATCCGGAAGCCCACACACACACCCACACACAGACACAGACACACACACACACACTGATCGATGGCTGGGCTGGGCCGGTAAGAGGGGTTGATGGGTGCTTGGCCGGTGCTTTGTGTGTCTGTGTGTGTGTGTGTCTGAGAGTAAGTGTTGGCAAGAACACAGTGATGGCCGGGACTACACAAAAGCTAAAGATCTGTAAAGATTAACCTCTAGTGGACTAAAACGTGTCTGTCTTCTCACTTACAAACTAATTGGGCTGTTGATTTTACTGCTCAGATTCATGATAGTTTTAGAAGAAATAAAAGGTCATGATTTTGTCATACGTATCAACCTTATCAGTCTGATCTCCATGACAACTAAGCAAACTTTCTGCTCAGGAAGACCATGAGATGTAGTTGAAACACCATCAAAGCTCTCTTGACATCTTCGTCTGTGGCTTCTATGCATATTGCATTGCATTTTTATGCAGAGATAGGGCTGCCTGGAAAAACTATGGAGGAAGTCTGGACCCTCTCATTCTGACAGTTGCGTTCTCACATTCAGCCTCATCAGAGAACGTCAGGAGATTGTCTTGAGTTCAGTTCATGTCTGAAAGTAGCTTAATATATACTAAGCTGGCAGTTTTAGAGGCATTTTCAATGCTTTCAGTGCTTATTAATAGAAAATAATAATAATTCAACTTAAACTGACAGTATTTCTCTGAAGAGTTTAGCAGATGTGTCTCGTGTCCGTTGCTGCGATCATATGTGATGCTGAAGTAAAACAGATTTTGTCAGAATCATACGTATGTTCCAACACTTTTATCATGGAAATCTACCTATTTCCAAATTTGCAAAAGGTAAAGTCAAGACTTCCATGTTGTAAACCAACAGTTCTTCAGGGATTGCCTTTGGTGCACTGGCTAGTTCAGATCTTCCCACAATTGTACTTTCACATGAGCGATGATGTGAATTTAAAACCAGATCAGCAACAACAGCTCATGATTTCTGTGGTTGAACTATAGTTTGATCAACAGTATATCAGTTTTATATTGTAGAGCCTCTGGCCCTCTCCAGCAAACCTGCCCCCCCACGGGCCCTCTGTTAATATCTGGGCCAGACTGCTAAAAGAAACAGAGGAGACCAAGTGTGGATTGGATCTTGTAAGCATTTCCCACACTTTCCTCCATGATCGCCCGGCCAAGAGCCTTTTGGCTGTTGCAAGCTGTCAGACTGCTGAGAGGAAAGAACGAGAGGAGTGAGACAGAGGGAGGAACAATGATGGAGGAGGAGGTGGAGAAGGACTTTTGATTTATTCCAGTATTGAGCTAATGATAGAGAAAATTTTAATCTACAAATGTACCCCCTTTGTTTAATTTAAACTTGTCCCCACATTATTCATTCAACTTTTTTCTTTTCTGTAACTTTATAATCTTAATTCTCATTCTCAAATTTTAACCTAACGCTTCCTTTCTTGTATCACCTCTTCCCTGCTGGTCAACACACATTTCTTCAGCTTCAACTCCTCTGCTCATTCTGTCTCCATTTCCTCTCATTTCCCTTCCTCATACTGCTGATTCATAATCTCTGTTTGGACAGAAAACAGAGGGAGGGAGCTTCTGTCCTGATGAATAACAACAGGAATTGGGAGGGAGAGAGCGAGAGAAAGAGAAAGACAGAACGGGATATTCATGCGGCCTCCTTTAAACAAACTGCCTGTCTGGCTGGCACTGTGTCTCTCAGTCTATCTGCCAGACTGTCAGTGACTGTATTTCTGTCTGTGTCAACCCTCTCGCGCTGAACCAAAATTTCCACACATCATGTGGTCAGGCTAACCAGGTTTGTCTTACTACAGCTATTCTTAGGCTCGCCATCCAATTGCCTGTTTAAATAATATGGCAGTGCTCTGTTCTCTTCTTTTTTTCAACACCTGCCCACGTTTTCCCCCTGACTGATGTATGGAGTAAGAAAAGATGGAGGAGAAGCAGAAAGAGAGATGGATGAGAAACGAGGAAAGCAGAAAGAGACTGATAAACAGATTATATGGAGGATGGAGGGTAGAGTGAAATTAGCTCAGAAGGACAGAAAGGGGTCGGACGCATGAGATGGACAATGTTACTGAAGATAACTATGACATTTGGGGGGGCTCACAGAGGCTGTTCCCAGTTTATAGTCACTTCATTGTACTGCTGCATTTTCTATACTCCCCCCTTTTCATTGGCCCGGAGGGATTATACGTTCTGAATATTGTATTATAACAATTACAATAATAATACTAAGATAATATACACATCAGAAAGCTTTAAAAATAAAATGAATAATACAGTGTTTTGTTAGTTTTTCCTTTTTCTTTCAGTTAAAAACCTGTTTGCACCATCCATTTTTCTCTTTCTGGAGAAAGGTGCATTTTCTTACTTTTCTCAGTTATCACTGTCTATGCTCATTGAATTCCCACAGATTTGGCTGAGTGGCATCACATGAGATGATTTACAACACATGCAATTGGTCTGTGAGTTTCCTGGGCTGCTAAACCAGTGAGATAAAGGCTAGAAAAGTTGCTGCGGTTAAAATAGAAATGCTCTGTCAGAATATTACAATTCTAAATGATTTATTGGTTATACGTCCAGATCTGGATAGGTCGGCGTCTTCCTCAGGGGCCTGAGTTGAGAGTTAAAATGTGAAATGACCCAGACATTGTGCGTGCGGCTGTGTTCCTGTGCTTTCTGTCTGACATACTGTGATAAAAAAATGTGGGTCAAAGATGAACAATTTGCAAATGAGGTGGAGAATTCAGAGGGTGACCAGGACAGAGCTGCATGACTGTAGGTCATATAGGTGTGTGCTTACTGTATTGTTTTTTCCCAATGACCATTTTTAGAGACCACTCTATGTAATGAGCTGAGCAGGGCGACAGGGATGGGCCTGCATCTGATATCGTGCACGGCCAAGATCACAGGCATCAGGCTTCTACTCACGCACACAGACACACGCGGCCTGTCATCGTCTGTGGGCCTGAATTTGTGTGTGTCAGTGTTTGACAGAGGACAGTTGGGGGGGGGGGGGCAGGAAGCAGGAGAAGGTTTAAGTACAACAAGGCCTCCCCTCCTTTCCTATGTTTACATTTGATCAGTTTTGTTTGCTGCGCCCTCCTTGCATATCCTAGATTAGGTACTCACCTCACTCGCCAGGATGTAGAACAAATTAAATTATTTGTCTTACGTCTGAATGAACATTTCTTAACACTCAACCGTGATTGGGGTTCTCTCTGTCGTCCGGCTCCTTCTGCTCCCCACCTTTTTCTCCTGTAAGAGTGAAGCTGCAGAGAGGAAAGGTTTGCCAAGGGTCATAAATGTCTTATATATTTAGCTTCCCTGAATGTTTTAAATAGCTTTGCTTCATGCCGCCTTCATAAATTTCATATAAATCTGCTTTTGTTTTTTGCCAGAGCCTATATTCATAATCCAAACACAAAACTTGGCGGGGGACCATAAAGGTACAATTTGCTGCTGATGCGATTAAAGAAAACAGTGCTTATATCCGTGATGACGTGTCCTTTTAATCTCTCCCTCTGAAGTGTGTCGAATTTTTCAAATCAGCTTTACTATTGTATAAGCCTGATTTTCTTGTGGGAAAGGGTGAATGAATTGGAGGGTTACACACTGTGAGTGAGTCACTATCAAAGCTGTATTTGTGTGTGGATGTGTGTTTGTGCGACTGTGTCTGCCCTGACTGGCCGCCTGTGGATGTATGTGTGCAACTGTGTGTGAAGTGAGGCAGCAGTAGCAGGGTTATGAATCACATCAAACACACACATTGTGACACCAGATCAAACACACACACACAGGCTGGCTGCACTGGACTGAGCTGAACGGCCCCGACCGGGTGTGACTTTGATCGTCACCACAACATCCGCTCCTCCACTCCAACACCGCTTTTCTTCTACTCCACTTTCTCACGTGCCCCACAGGACACTTACCCAGGACTCGTGTTACTGCGCTCACATCTTCAAATAGAGCTCTGCAAACGCTGAAGGCCCTCGTGTTGTAACTGGACACTGGATGTGTAGGGTCCAGATTTGGAGACTGCTGATGGGCTCCGGGTCTCTGAGGGACGGTTGTGGTTTATGTCACCATCGCAGTGGCCATGACAATAATGACACCCTAATTGGGTGTAATTTCTGTCATTCCTAATGATGGAGCTTTATTTCCAAACATCCAAACACAAGTGTTATTTCTAACCATGTAGAGAATCATATACTGTAAAATGATCTACATGCCATTAGAGGTGATTTTAAGAAAATATAGAACAGTTGCTCCAGACAAAAACTCCCCACTACAAGGTCAGTGGATTATTATCTTTGCAAAGGAGGTTATCAGACATGTCTATTTGTTTTATTTGTACGTAGGATTATGCAAAAACTACTGAACAGATTTCTATGAAACTTGCTGTAAGGAACGGACAAAAGTTGGGCGCTGATGCGGATAAAGGAGCGCATCCAGGAAAGGTTTTTCACTTCCTTTCACACGAGCATCTCTGACATTTTCACTAATTTCCCAGGAAATGATTCATGGATCTTGAAGATAAAAGGAATGATATACTGAGAGAGTGAGTGTGTGCAATGTGGTGCACTGAATATGGAGGGTGGAGGGCCGTACTAGTTTGTGTGTGTGTGTGTGTATGGAGAAAATACTTAGCCCTGACCTTTTCATCCAGATGTGGAGTGATACTTCCCGTGTGAAGTACAAATAACATTATTATAATAATAGGTAATAAATATATAGCACTTCTAAAAACACATGTTTACAATATTGTGCAGAAATAAAAAGACAATACCTGCAGTGCAATTACCAGTTTAAACAAGTTACAATCACTGCAGGTGACAATGAGACAATATGATGCAGGAAGCTGACAAATTGAAATGCCTCATGAGGGTAGCAGGTCTAATTCACTAAATTTGAACTCATCAGACCTTGTTAAACACCATCAGCCTCATCAGCCCAAGGAGCTCCATGACTTTACTGGAATAAGAAAATAGCTTCCAGTAACAATCTCTGAAACAGACTGAAAAATTTTTTTTAGTAGCAGGTGAACAAACCTGTAGTAGGTTGTTGAATAGATTCCAAAACTATTTGAATTTTTGCACCATATACATTTTTTAATCAATTACTCAGATGAAGCAGTTAACCATAAATGATACCTTGCTTTTTTCAGAGTCGAGAACTCACCAAGTTCCCTGACATTAACAACCATATAGGCTAAGTTTCTTATTACTTTCTGAGGTTGTGTTTAGATAAACCTGATCTTTCCATTTCATTTAGACACATGGTTATTTCCATCAAGGAAGTCGTGTTTTAGTTAGCAGCATTTTGCAAAAATGTGAGGGGATTACTTTGGAACTTGGTGAAAGGATGTGGTGTTGGTCAAGATAGGACCCATTCAATTTTGGTGCATTCTGAGATAATGGGAATAATCCATGATGAAAAATCATTCATTTTTAGGGGACTTCATTTTACGAGTATGTGAAATAAGTGCTATTCTGACTTCAAATGTTTCAAATGTTATTTTTTGTTCATTTCTACCACTTCTTTTGTACATAAGTTGTGTCACAACCCTACCAAAAATGTGGTTGGTCTTAATCGATGGCTCATTACTTTTGGCCCTCGCCCCTAAATGTCTGATTTTCTCTCACTGTTCTGGACATGGTGTTTGGTCAAGCCTCCCTGTAACCCCCTCCACTACAGGACCTGGCTGCCTCTGCTTTAGACAATGCCTCTCACTATGGAAATGTGTTGAAGCCTTGATGCTTAATTCACATCAGGTTTTTTTTTTTTTCTCCAAAGGACGTGTCCAGTTCTTCAGCTCGCTCACATCTTCCCCTCTCTCCAACCCTCCACCCCCTGTACGCTGGGTCTGATCGATCCAACCACGTCTCCCAGTCCCGCATGTCATCTTTTTTCTTTGACACAGCTCTCCTCTCTCCTCTGCTTGGTATTCTGGGGTGGGAACGCATGCACCATCTCAGACCCATCAGCTGCGATCGGAATGCTGCACCACGGCTCCGGGAAATGGAGGGATGAGAAGAGGGAGAGGTGGAGTTAGAGAAAGAGAGAGAGAGAGAGAGAGGGCAGGTCAGCGGCTTGTCCACATCCTTCTGGGACCAAAGCCTCAGACTGACAGAGGGAGAGAGAGGAGGAGGGGGTGAGAAAGGAGAATCAGAGAGGACGAGAATAAAGACGAGAAGAGAAGAGCTTTTTATTTTTCAGTGGCCACTTACGTTAATATGCAGTTTCATTTAAATCAGCCTCAGTGGGATATTCAAGGAGCATGCACACTCTGAAAGTCAATTTTATTTAGAGCTCAAAACATTTAATAACTGATATCAATACTGGATATCTGTGTCTTTTCATTATGTAACTATATGGCACTCAGCGAGGAGCATTACTCCACCAAGACTCAGCAATCCCCTTAAATTAAAACAAGCCTTATAGCTAAAGCCACATTATGTTTCTCAGACAGCAAACCCTGTGAAACCACATTTTAATCCATTAGATTTTATTTAAATTGGCCCAAATTTGCACACATTGATATCACAGTGGCTGAGAGAGCTCGGAAATCACTGCAAAACAGATGGAACATGCAAATGAAACAGTTTGACACTACAGGAACCAGTTAGGGAAAACACTGGCAAAATGAGAAACACATTCACCTGATCAGTCATATGCATAAAGAGATGCCTCAAAAGGTGAATACCAGTACAAAAGCGCTGTCAAGTTGGATAAAACACTCAAAAATGCATTGAATAATTAATCTAGCTCTTACTTTTTTAAACCTGATCATTGTGATTGTGTAATTCCATTATTTGTGATGTGTCTGTATCCATCCAGCATCAGCCCTTAAAGAAACCTGTTGTGTCAAATAACATCATTCATTTAGAGTTGTGGTTCTGCCCACACAACAACTTAAGTACTTAAGCTGCTCTTAAGCATTTCAATGTGTCACTACATTCACCACCAAGTCGCCAACTCTCTTGGCAGATCGTTTACAGGAGAGAGGATACGCAGACACCAGCATCTGAAATTCTGCGTCAGACATCAGCGAGTATATAAATCTATGATATGTGCTGATCTGATATCAAATGTCTTTAAAGTATACACGTTTCACCCAGATAAAACTGGTATTTTATTTTCCTCTATAGCCAGAGTTTGCTCTAATGTCAGCAACTTGGCAATATTTCACAAGTAAATGTTGTGTGTTCCTAGATTGGTTTATTTGTGTTCTTTTTCAGTCATGACAGTCAAAGTAGATTCATTCTCTTTATATGTTTGTTTTTCAAAGAGTTTAACCAGAGACCACAGAACAATGATAGCAAACATGACTTTCATGAAAGTGTTAAAATAAGTGATATAAGTTGTTATCTTTTTTAAATACACTGGTATCGGATCAGTACTCATATCAGCCAATATACAAAGTCCAGGTATCAGAATAAGTACTGGGAAGAGAAAAAAGACCCCAGAATCCCTTATTGTTTACAATACTTTTTTTTGTTGCACATATCTTCATGCTGTCAACTTGGTGGATCTGTTGTACTTCTTAATTTTGTTTGTTAGAGTTTGAGTATGAAGTCTAACATGTTGCATAAGTTTGTCTTCGAGGGTTTTACACTCATAAGACATAAAAAGCTACAATTTTAATTGCTCAGCTTGGATGAAAAAAAACTATATAAACAAAAAAACTGAAACATGAATATGTTGACTTTGGCAGGGTTTCTGCAGGGTATTACAAAGTCCTACATTTAATAATCTGGATTTTAGGCCTTAAAAAGTTTTAAATATAATAAGATATTAGGTAGGTCTTAGTTATGTTATCATTCATTTAACACTATAATGGATACCTCCCGTCTCAGCGTGTACTTTGTGAGATAATGTTGCATTTCCAGTGTTATTCTACTTCATCTTATCTTCAATTATGGAAAATGTTGTAGGTCTTCAATTTCATTCATTATGGTTTTCAGAAGTCCTACATATAACTTGTTGAAACCTGCAGACTCCCTGAAATAAACGATGACTTCCCTGTGCAGTGCGCTTTTCATCACACATTCTTTTGTAACGTAGCCCGTATTTTTCTTTTTGTATCATCAGCTGACTCTCCTCTCTTCAGCCTGCTCATCATCCCGTCCTTCTCCTGTCAGAGCAGAGGGAGACCCAGACGAGTCACTAATCATATCGGTGTTTTCTCTCTTCTTCATTTATCTCTCTCTTTCTTTTGCGCTCGTCCTCTCCAAAGCCTCTCTGTGTGTTCTCCCCCATGGTTTCCCCCTACAGCAGCGTGTTGCCTTGGTAATTACCAGTTGTCTTAAACAGACAGATAGAATAAGGGAGAGTGACGGGCAATTTTCCCAGAGCTTGTTTCCCCTGTGTATGTGCATGCAACTCCCTTTTCTTGCGTGTGTGTGTTCTGTATGCACGCACCTTTACTCCTCTCCAACTCTTTCAGACTTCCTCCTCTCTCCTTCTTCTCTTCCTGTGAGTTTGCTTTTGTGCATGGCTGAGTTTGTGTGTGTAAGTGAGTTTGTGTGCGTGTGTGTGTGTGCGTGCAAGGTGGACTTGGGGAATTACCTGACAGAATGTGTTAGTTCAGGATGGGAGTGGGACAGTCTCATCTCCTGCTCTTGTGTTGGCCATTTGTGATGTCAGGTGTCACTCTGGCCTTCCTCAGGACCCCAGGAGGGATCACTGCTGTGCCCTCCTCTTCAATTTATTTTTCTCCCAGCATGCACCTAGAACAGTTGTTATCTACTCTCTTTGTCGTGTCATCCAATTAATTTTCGCTCTCTTTCAGGCCGGTATGATCAGGACAGAGCAAGAGGAGTTTTTTATCGAGCCGGTGGAGAGCGGCGATGGAGTCATAGAAGAGGAGGCAGAGGGAGGAGGAGGAAGGACGCACATCGTCTATCGCTCCTCAGCTCTGAAGAAAGCACCCATTGGCAGCGAGGCGGCAGACTTCCATGCCAGAGGTCAGTCAGCATTCGCACACCCTTCACAGGATGCTACACAGGCACACTTCAGCTCCATTTTAACTTATAGTTCCTGATGGTTCACCCCCCACATGGTAAACCCACTTAAAAATGAAAGATTTTAATTCTGGTCTTGCAAATTTGGAGTTTTTGTCAGCATAAATTTTTTTCTCCTCTTAATTGTGTGCAGGTCTCCTCCTCCAATAAACCGTACACAAGTATTAAAGCATTGTTCCCTCATGCACACCTGATTATATAATCATATCTAACTATTGTATGGAAACACAGTGAGGCACAGTGTGAGCGTACCCTGCTGTCAAAAAGATTACACCCACACACACTCAAACACATCCTCCTGTCACTGCACTAATTTTCTAGTGTGAATTGGTGACACCCTCCTTTTATAGATTCATCCACTGCTTTAACAATTAACAGCTATCAGTCTGTGGTTTCTCATTGCGCCTGCCTCAATTTTTCACTCCGCACATGAAATAAATGAACAAACAAACCACAAGAGGGGACATTATTCTAAAAGACGCAATGTTTAGTGTTTGACGAAGCCTTTATCCGCTTGGATTAGAGGAAAAAATATGTATTCAAAATGCTTTAATACTCAAGATGTGAACGTCATCACAAAAGCAAAATTATATTTTCATCCCAACAATTCATCTCTTCATCTCTTTTCATTTGTATTAAAGTCGAAACTTGTTTATTCAGAATGAAATTAGAAAAATAAACTCTGACTGTGAATAGTTATAAAGCTGATAATGAAACATTTTCTCAGAGGACGAGATGAGGGGTTGCACTTGAATCAAATTAATCAAAGAAATGTATCTCTCATGATTTTGTTTTACTTTCTCTTTTAGCTGAAGTAACACAAACTTGAAGTTTGCAATCTACATGTATTTATTATTGATTTTTAACTCAAACCGCCAATCCTAAGCAAAGAAACAGTCTTTTTAATCGTACATTTCACAGAGAAATGCTCCCCCTTTAAAGGCACTTACTCTGTTTCAGCAACTCCCTACAGTAACATATGCATATAAAAAAAAAGAAAAAGAACAGGAACACATGTTCCAATCTTTTATTAATCTAAAGCCCGAGTGGAACATTTAATGTACATGAACAGAGAGGATGTAGAGGAGCAGTGTTATAACACATTTTGAAACACATGCGATCCACTCCACAACCTATGAGACAGAGGAGCAGATCTTTCATGCTAAGAAATAAGAAAAGACAAAATTCATGGGAAATGGTATTTCCAGTATTTTCAGTTGTATTGTCAAGAACTTGGCATGCTGGGAAAAATATTTCTGCAATGCATGCCTCAGGCTTGTGTCTGTAGAAGCGATCGCTGTGACTGATCCAATGCCCAAGAGTCAATCACTTGTGACCCCGGCCAGAGTCTGCATCTCAAACTAATCCCTGCAGTTAAAATATTCTCAAAGAATGGAGTCTCCCGTGTTTTACAGGTGCAAGTGGACTGCTTCATAACAAGTGTGTTTCAATAGATGAGATGTGTCTTCCTATTCTGAGCAGTTGATTTAAGAATGTCTAATAATATACAGAGAGAGAGAGACAGAGTTTCCATAGGAACACCCAGTGAGGACAGACTGCATTAGAGTAACACAGATCTGCTCCCACTGTTACTGATACCTGGCAGTACATCCACACACACACAAACACACACACACACACACACACACACACACACACACACACACACACACACACACACATCCACACTCAAACACACACACACATCCACACTCAAACACACACACACGCACACACACAGGCATGAACATTCACCCTGGGAAAAGAAGACTATACGGAAACTCAGACACGTATAGGATGTAACCACATTCAGCTTACACAACTCCCTTGATCATTACACTTGTGAACACACACACCCATGCTGAATGCACACAGACATGCAGACACACACACGCACACACACAATACCTCTCACTGCTCCTTGTTGCCTTTGAATCCTTCTTTCTAATGAAGAGTGGGGTGCAGATCAATAGCGTAGGATAGGAGCGGCCACAGTGTTTGTATGTGTTTGTGCGTATGGCGTGGGCATGAGTTCTGTGGTTGTCTGGATTTGAGTGCTGGGATTTTCAAGGCTACACAGGCAGACAGACAGACAGACAGACAGACAGACAGACATGCTCCCTGCAGCATTTCATGTGGATCTCTCTTTTTCTTTCTCTTTTTCCGTTTGTCCCCTCGTCTCAGTTATTCTCAACCACAAAGTTATGTAAACATACGGTTTTACCTTCGAGTTGTTACATCATTACCACTGTAATATTACAAGCTCACAGACACTCAGGAAGCACATTATGATCCACCTGCCTTTACACTCGTCCGCTTCTTCTTCAGAAGCTTCTTTCCTCCCTCCATCCTCCACTTGAATCAAATCAAATCATATTCTGTCCGCTCCTCTTATATTCTTTTTCTCTGATAATCACTCCCCAACTGTAGATCAATCAGGGGAGTTGTGAATTAATTAGTAATCAATCAATCATTTCTGGAGATCTTCTTTGCACAAGCATGCCCAATCCACAGCCAGTTATTGAATGTTGGACTCATTTCCTGGCTAAAGACACAGGGAAGGAAGTTATATTTAGCAAGGTAATAGAGGAGCTCAAGAAGGAGAGAAAGAGAGATGAAGACAGAGCAAGATTGATCGGCTTCTTACACCGTAAGCTGAGGAGGTGTGAATCAATGTCCTAAGTGGAGAGAGCAAGCTTTATTATTAATGTGGCACATTTGTCAATTAATCGCTGCTGCGATGGAAAACGAAGGATTTCCATTCATTTTTCGCTTGGCGGACAGAGCGCAATCCTTCAACATGTCTTCACTTCCACTCTTACAATTTTATTTTATCTCCTTCTTTTATCTCTGGTTTTGATCAATGTTCCCTGTGTTCTGCTAATTTTATTTCCGCCCCCCTCTCGTCTCTGTCCAGCTTCACTTGCTAAACTCTCCTCTTTTGCTCTCCACCATCTGCAGATGTGTGTGTGTGTGTGTGTGTTTCTTTTATTTTCTTGGGTTGGACGGTGAAGGTGGAGTTTAGTGTTTTGTCCTGGGAGATTGGACTGTCTGTGTGGGTGTGTTGCTTCAGCTGCATGCACACCAGCATGCGTATGTGTGCTGGTGCAGCGTTGTGTGTCCAGGGTACTGAGACATGCCCAGACAGATGGACTACCAGAGGGCTTTTTTCCCATAATCCCCCTCACCTAGTTTGCTACCTTTATTCAAATCTCACATTAATATTATGCTTAAATGTCACCAGTTCTCAACATCATCTTGTTTTTTTTACCGTTTCTCTTTTCAGCACTAAAGAAGCACCATGATTTGCTGCTTCATGCCATGTTTTGTTTCTCTGATATCCATCTGCTCTGTTCTGAGCTGTCGTATACAGTCAGCTATGGATTTATGATACAAAAATATAGTCTTTGCAGCCGACTTGTTTTCATTGACATTTCAGCTGCATTGTTCTCAAGTCAGAGAGGCTCCCTGCAGCCTCTGGGGCAAAGAGATTGCAATTAGCTGGTGGGCTGCCACTGGGCAGAGGACTGAGGCAGCTACGCCGGACCTGATGCGTCTGCACAAAACCCTGGATATGTCTCGCCCCCCCCTTAGGCGCTGCTGCTCGTGCTGTTATTGTATGTTTTGTTCTGTTGTGCTTTATTGTTCCCGGGCTGTCGTTAAATTGTTGGGTCAGTGTTGTGTCGTCGCTAGTGTAGCCACATCGTACGGCGCTGATATGATGACTCGTCAGCCTCAGCCCAGACTGAGAGGAAGTTGAAGAGGGTCAGACAGAGGCCAGCGGTGCTAGTCACTGCAGCTTAATGTCTGCTTCTCGCATCCAGAAAATGAAGGGGCCTCCCTCGAGAACCCACTCTCTCTCTACCTCTCTCCCTCTCTCTCTCTCTCTCTCTCTCTCTCTCTCTCTCCCGTCACTTTTCCGTCTTGTTCCCCTCTGCTGGTGTGACACGAGGATAGTCGAACAGTGCAATGTTTTAAGAGGAGACTCGTGTTTAAGCACTTAGAGATGTGAGCAAACACACGTACACAACTCATAAATGGCCCATCTTCAGATGGGGTGGGGGCCGACATTTTGCAGTGCAGCGTGACTCTTGTTGGAATCTCAAATAGCCTCCTGAAAACACTCAGAAGGTGACATTCCTCTGACGTCACCAAAGGCCTATTTAAGGGATTCTGCCAAGAACATCCTCTAATCTTTGTCCTTTGGACCTTTACCACCAAGAGCTGGAAGTGAATGTGGACAACTTTGAAGAGAAATCCAAGTTTTAAACAGCTGAGGCCTTGATTCTGTACTTTCCGATGTAATTCTGTGCTAAAAAAGAAGTCAGAGGGGTCAAAGAACAGAAGTAGTTTTTAAAGGGTCTGAGGAAGTGCTGAGTCAAATTTGGTGGGATTTGGACATGCAAAATATTCAGTATTAATTATTACGTATGAGCACTGCATTATAGTTGTTATAAATAAGAAAGTCTGCCATCATATCAACCTTTCCTGTGCGTTGACTTTTCAGTTTTGCTCACTTTTGGTTTTACCTCCCAATAGTGATTTAAATCATGTAGCCTAAATAAACTGTTGACTTGTTCCAATCCTGTCGGATTATCTGACCCCTAAGATTCCCTCTTCACAGTTTGCTGGATTAGTTATTTGTTCAAGTATCGAGTTCCAGAAGAAATATATTCCCATTCCAGCAGTGTCTTCCTTTTCACCCTGAAGCAAAGATGGCTGTCTCTAAGCCCTCTGGTATGAATGAGTTCAGGAGCCTTTAGTCTGCTGTTTCAAATAAGTGGTTTTCGAGCGGAACTCTTTCACAGTTTAGCCTATGTAAACAATGTCATTCACCAGGGCTCGCCTGAGGCTGAGCATTTATAGCATGAAAAACCTAAAGCTTGGCTCTGGCAAGTTTCAGGATCTGGAAACATAAACCTCTGTCAACCATTACAGTGCGGTTCAATGTTAAATATGTGCTGTACAGCTAAAGATAGCTGCCCAGAGTAAATATATATTGTGTTCCCAAGAATGTGTTAATTAATGTAACAATTACTCACTTCAGACACTTAATTTGAAAGGTTCCTTTTACAAACACTCAAAAAAGAAAATCTTACAATGACTTTGTAATCATGTGTGAATTAAATAAAACAGTTTGTAACAAGGCACTGGTCTCAGATCAGCAGTTTGTTCAGTTCTGGCCACAATGTAGCAGCCGTTGCTGCCGCTGATTTCAGATCAGCTGATCAGCGGCACCATACGCCATTTCACAGCTTGCATTTTTTACAAAACATATGTTTTTTGGAAATAATAATGTGTAGTTCTCTATAATTTGAGTGTGATATTGGGCAGCAGGGATCCACTTCGGATCAGCAGTGTGCATCAGTGCATAAACAGCCGTGCGTGCAGTTGAGCAGAAGCACACGTACACAGTAGATAAAACAGGTGCGCGGATTCTCACATATGCATTGCGCGCACACACACACACACATACTGATACAGTATATATAGGTGTGAATGAGTGCTGGCCAAGGTGTGCCTCTGGGAGGAAATAACAGTGCTAGGAGGGGAAGCATTCCAGCAGACAGCTGCTTCCTCTCTCCCTCTATGTGGCCACTGGCTCTATCCCTGGAGAGCACAACTGGCTTATTACCACACTGAGCGTGTGTGTGTGTGTGTGTGTGTAGTCATGCATTACTGCGTGTGTGTGCTCCCCCGTGCGTTTGCAGGTTTTATTTCTTGCCTGTTTTACCCATGACTGACTGACAGCATTTGTGCATCTGCTGGTGTGTAAGTGTGTATTTGTGAGTGTGCCTGCACGGTGTCCTTTTGAGTGGTTTCTCCCTCAGGCTCATCCGACTCTTCACCTGCTCGTAAGCTCCCAGCAGGCCCTCCAATGAGCCGTCACTGTATGCCACCGCGCTGCCTCTAAAAAGAGCAGGACTCCGGGGATAATAGCAGGGTGCGGCTGACCTCTGCTCCTGTCTGCAGCCATCACTGCTGCACTGACCCACTCACACTGTCTGTGTCTGTCTGTGTGTGTTGCTTTGTGTCTGTCTGTGAGACAAAGAGAGAGAGTGAGTAGAGGATGAGGTGGAGAGGAAAGGAAGCCTTGGAGGGATGAAGAGGAATAGTGTTATTACAGCCTTAGTGATTGAGAGAGCGTCACTATAATTATGGTGATTATAGTCTTTTAAAAAGATCAGCACCTTCTGAGCCTCAGATGTGTCTTTGTCATATTTTCAGAAACAGACCCTTGACCTAAAAAACTGCTATGTAGTATGTGTTTTTTAATTTTTATATTTACAGTGAACAATAATCGGCGTGCACGGCCTAAGTTCAGGATCACGTTGTGAGAAGCATTAAAGCTAAAGTTTCTCAATCTGCCACAGGGAGTTTAACAATCTTGTCTGTTGAAGGGGATCACATTTCTATATAGTTATGGTTCTGAGAAGGATTATTGATATAGAAGAGGGATTAAACGTTGGGTTAGAATATTTAAAATGTATGTGTGTGTATGATTACATTATAAAACCCTATAATTAGATGAATTATCTGTCTACTCTTAAACATGTGATTAGTCTGAGTACATTTTTTTCCTAACAACCCCCTTTAACGAAAACTTACTTTTTAACCATGTGAAAATATACATATGGTGTTTTTATATGGAATACAATAAATATTAGCAGGGTAAATAGGGCGTAAATGCTATTGGCTGACCTTCAAACTGCAGAGTACATGGAAAAAAGTAAGAAAAAAAAAACTAGACAGCCAGAGTTCCATTATTCACATACTTACCTTTCTCGTCCACTTGTGGTACTGGGCTTTTGTTTGACCATATTTTACGTGGAGGAGGAGGGTGAGTTAACTATCAGTATTTTGCCAGCTAATTTATATTTAGCTAAGTCAGAGCTGGAGGCCAGAACCAAAGTTTTTCAAACATGCTTAACTATTAAATCACTTGTGATTTATGACCATTGAGAGTGAAACATGACACACATCATCATTCTGATACAGCAACTCGTACTGGCTACCCTGTATGATATCCTCTTTTAATTTATCTTTCTGATTTGAACATGTATGTGTGACTCCAACATTACTGCTCATCGTCGTGCCGCTTACTGAAACAAAAAACAGAAAACAAGCAGCAGCAGGATTGTGTGTTCGACAAGCAGAGGGGTTGGGGCTGCAGGCGAGCAGCTGAGGGCTTAAAGCTGGGGCCAATTTGCATATTCATAAATCTGTGAATACTAAATGAGACAAAGGTGTAGAGTTATGTCCAAACCTTTTCGAGGCCATGAAGGGATTTTATTTTAGAAGAAAAAAAAACTCTAAATATGTCATTTTGTGGCACAGAGATGATTTTAGTGGTTTAACAAATGTCAGGAGAGGAACTTTTAAGTGTGGAACAAAGAAATGGTTTATATGCTTGGTTTACAATAATAAATAAATAAAATAATTATGTTTAATTGATAACAAGGGGAGTAAACCTACTCGGCCTATGATGGAAATCATCATTTTTAGAAAATAAAACAATTTATACATGACATTTTAAGAGAAGCATGCAGTATCTGGACTATGATTGTGTATATAATATAATAATATCATACTCTGTTAATTATTAAGTATGCTATGGGGTTCGCAAACACACAGCAGGTACAGTTATGTGACTACAATTACATGCAACAGACCTCCCTGGAGGTGCCCAGTGTTCTGTGTTAGCATCAGTTATGTAACCAGTCAACCTCAGGGACAGAAGCTCATGGAAGAAGAGATGGCGTGTGACTTCCTTCCTCCCACTACTGTCACAGGGCTGCAAACACACTCTGTATGCATGCACACACACACTGCGTTAAATCTGGCGCTACTCAAAGAAGTGTGGGAGCTGCTGCCATCGCTGAATAAGCTTCCTTGATGTGCGCACTTGAGCAGGACATTGTTTTCTCATGTTAAAGCTTCTATACAGCCATGAAGGAAAAAAACAATATTGTCTGTTATTTTGTCTTAATTGTAGCTCCACGTCGAAGGGCGATTTCAACACTTATCATAACCATACAGTTCAGTGACTCCACCCAACATCAAGAGGAACTAAGCTCTAATCAGCCAGAATTTTTTTTAAAAACACCTGGGCATGCAGGGCCGTTAAACTCCAAAATAATGGTCCTTGGTATATGAGCAGCCACTCACTAGAACACGAAATAGCCAGTTAATGTAGTTGTGTAAAGAGGATGTAATACTGTGGCAGCAGATTCAGAGGTTAATGGAGCCTCTCATGTGAATGAGGCTTTCATTGCTCCGGAGACCCAAATACTTTCACTGCTATTACTGCAGTTTCTCTGCTCTGTGTGTGTGTGTGTGTGTGTGTGTGTGTGTGTGTGTGTGTGTGTGTGTGTGTGTGTGAGTGTGAGTGTGGTAGTTATCTCCTTCAGTGAGGAGTAAACATGTTCCTCAAGTGCAAAATCATTAGAGTCATGGTGAAGTGTGTGGTTTTGCCCTCTTAGATGTTTGTGTCTGTGATGAAATCTATTTGCATGAAAATTGTTTATTTTGTTCAAAAAATATCCTAAAGCCCAAAATATCAACGTGCAAAAAATGAGGTTCGACTTTATACATTCTAAAAATTAATGATCACCTCTTCTGGACCTTTTGATTGTATCAAAAGGTCTTGATGTGCTCATGCAGCAGCTGCGACGGTTTCACCATTATAGCACTTTTACCACTTCTTGTCTGTAATGGCTTATTACATGTTAGGAATTAAACTTTGTCATTGACCTTGGACTATTTGAAAACTATCAAGGTTCACTCACCAACCAGTGGCTCACACTAACAAAAAGAAGCCCTAAAAGTGCGGCTTTCATATGTTTATAGGAATAACATGCATCTAACTGTGTTATTAAAAAAATACTGTTCACTGAAAGTATGGTATATTAGAACAGGAATGGCAGAAACAAGGGATTCAATTATCGTTATTTAAAAAAAATCCTCATATTTTTGCTAAGAAGAAAAAATCAACACATTTTATTTTGATGAAAACCTCAATGTCTCTCGCAGAAATTATTGTGTAAATCAAGAGCAAAATCAGATATTTATAACACATGGATCAGGTTTATCAAAGTATTTGAGATAATATAAGATAATATTTTGGTGACTTGTAAGCCCATTTAGGCTGGGTATGTTTAATGCATAACACAATAATTGAAACAAAAAAAATATTGCAAGTTATAAAATGTATGAGTAGGAGTAGGAGATTTCTACCTCTTAACATTGTGATAATATACCAAGGTTTCCACAGCATCGCTCTGCCTTCACTTTTAAGCATGGGTTCTAAATTTTATTTTTAAGATTAGCTTTGAAAACTAATCTTTGGTTGTCGCAAACAAAGCCAGGCTACATTTCTGTTTGCACAGTGGCAATAATGCACAGCGCTCCGTGTAGTGAGAAGGAAATTGTCAAAGTGGGGCGTGCGCCTCATGGCTGCCTGATTAGCAGAGTGATGTGTGGTGGTGGGAGTTTGTTAGGCTGCAGTTCATTTGCTGCTGCGCACCCTAGGGAAGTTTAATTGAATAAAACACAAGCCCATGCGTCTTCATTCAATGATGTCTACAATACTAGCCATGAGCATCGAGGACAGACACTAATTTATGGCTCAGTTTGTACGTAAAAAACAGGTCGGACAGGTCATTGATGGATGGAGCATATTAGACTTCTTTTTTTTTTGTTTGATTTATCACCTTAAATGTAAGGATCTGGTGGATCTTGGTAAGAGCAGTTGGATGATGAGAAGAGAATTTCCAATTGTTTCCATCCATGTTCCAGTTTTTCTCTCCCACTGGCTGACATGTCTTGTGGCATTAGTCTGATACGTTCAGATTTAGCTCAAATAAAAGTGGAGAAGGCGGCAGAGATGAGAGGATAAAGAGAGGGAGGAGAAAACAAAGCCTGCTTAGAGCTTAGCAGGAGCTGAAAATACATATTTGTCATTCTGTTTACTGCACCCGATGAACCAGAGTGACTGTCACATCCAGACGGGTCATGTTGTGGTTGTCCATAACTTCGTTGCTCCTTGACCTTTAATGATGTGTGCACGTGTGGAGCAATTACAGTAACACAGTGTCGGTAGGCGGCTCACTAAAGGCTGAGTTATTAGTCTTCATTTTTCAGAGCTACAATCACCTAATGACACTTTTTAATTGTGTTTTTGTTGTCTCACACACTCTGTTCACACCCTGTGTATTATAGCTGCAGCAGCATGATTAAGTCTCTGTTGAGTTGCTGAAAAGCCAAGCAAGGCGATATGCCTCATCGAGAAATGGATACCATAATTAATTGTAATCGAGTGGAATTGTACAATCGTTTATTATCGCAGATTACCCTTAATATTACACCTGAATTAAGTATTAGTCTGTTTTGTGATACAACAGAATTACAAATTATGGTGGAGTGAAAGTAATGACTTATAAAGCGGGTTATGCTGTCCACTGTGTGCACACGTGTAGGGTTACTGTGCACATGTTAACCTCACCTTGAGGACCACAACAGAAAAAGAAAACACAATAGAATGAAAAACGGATATTTGACATCATACATGCACGGATGGGTTTCTTAAACAGTCCATACACTAGAAATTGTAATTAATGAAATGAATCCAAGACACTTTTTGGCTGTAATTTTGGTAAAATACTGAGAGAGTCAAAAATCAATGTGCACCATGCATATACTTTTTAACCAGGACCACAGTCTTTCCCTGACATTAACAAAGTGTTTCAAATTGCCTAAAAGTAACCATTAAAACATAAATCATAAAGGATGGACACAAAGGCCAAGAACTTAATCAGCCCCACATGCAGTAATCAGAAGGTGCCCTTGCTGGCAAAAGATACTGACCATGGAACAGAAAATAATCCTCAGACATAGTCAGAGCAAGGAGAAAAGGTGTATTAAAAACCTTTAAGTAGTGCAACATATCAATTATACTGAAACTGTCAGGAGCTGCTATGAAATACAGTATTTTTAATTGGTAATGAGCAGTTTGCGCATATGAGTAACCTGTCTGACAATAAATTTACACAAAGTGAATTTGTGATGTGAAGTTTTCTAACGATCTAAGTGCTTGGTGAAAAGCGTGGCGTGAGTACATTCAGGACGTATGCTAATCCACTTTTGCTAGTTTTACGACAGGGTAAAAGATCGCCGCGCCAGACTTATGATTCAAGAGGTTGCACTTAATGTCCTAATTAATCACGGGTTTGTTTTGGACATAACATGCAATAAAGATTCCAGTTAAAAGCTCTTGTGCACTATGGCAGATTCATATCTAAATGTGGATTTGCTCGGTAGTAAGAGAGAGGGCTACCTAGTGGAGGAACCTTCAACCTCAACATAGCAATGCACATAGTCGCACTTCATTTTAAGACCAACACACCCATTAACATTCAAGTGCATAATTTATATACAATGGGGACACTGAGTGAAAAAATTACAATGGCATTGGTTTGAGACTAGTAAAGACGCTTGCATTGTACTTCATGTTCTAGTGTAAAATCTTCATTAACCGGGGGGGGGGGGGACTCCATAACTGAATGGTTAGGATACATACCACAAGGGGGTTTGAGCAGCAAGTCCAATGTTCAGTTTTACTTTGTGTTTTTTCCTCTATGCTCTCACCCTCTTCCTGTCTCCCCTTTACTGTATCTATGAACATAAATGTGAATAGAATAGCCTTCAGTGGAGAGCATACCTCCACCAAGGCCCAATACTCCCTTAAAATCAATCAAGCTGCACCAAATTGCACACATAGATATTAGTCCTCAAAATATGTGTGATTGGTTTGAATGATTTATTCCCTGGGAAATCACTGGCAATGTTCAAAAACACAATGTTAAAGAAGGTGAAATTAAATTCATGAATCGGCCTCCTGATCTGGACCCATACCAAAATGTAATGCTTTCTTCCTTAACCACAGCAGTATACAAATTTTTGTGTAATGCTAATAGACAAACAAAGAAATGCAGAGGGAAACATAACTTCCTTGACAGAAATTCAAATTCGATTGACTCTGCAGTTTGCTTGATGCTGCTGAGAGAGCCAGACAGGAGGGGTCTGTTTTTAAAGATTTGCTTTTCTTCACTGTGAGGTCATCTGCATCTGAGGAGCCTGTGATGTAGTTGAGCCACTGGTTTACACAGTCTGGAGGAAGTGACTGTGGAATCCCTTTGCTTTCATGTAATGTGTCCACTGCAGCTGTGGTCACAATCATGCTGAGACAATTAGCGAGCGTGCTGGCAAGTCTTCAGTGTCGTGTGTGTGTGTGTTGTCACAGTATCGCTCTGTAGCGATGAGAGGGAGATGGATCATCCACTTCAGCAGATGTGCTGATGCCGGAGAAAAGTTAGTTTCCATCCCTGGCATATTACCCACGCTCCCCCTGTGATCCTTCTCGTTCTCCAGCATTCTTGCCACTGCTCAGAACTCTGGGAGATTTCTGAAAGGGCTCCCAGCCAAGCCGACAAACCCCATAGTTCTGGCTCGTGATCATAAATATGTGTGTCTTCTACGAACATGCTGCTTACGCACAGCAGCTCAACTCCTCCCTTTTCTTGCCTTTGTTCTCACCTTTTGACCTCCGTTCCTCTGCTTTCTCTCTTTCCCTGAACTGTCCATCTGTCATAAATCTCTTGTAATTTAGGTGGTGGTGCACCAGCTAGTTTCAAAGATTTATTACAGATTTACTTGATTACATTAACAATATTTTTTTTCTTGAATAACTGAATAACCAATGTAACAAACAGCGGACGCTGCCGCACACTCTCTTCCAGCTCTGGTTGTCGTTAACACTCTATGTTATGTTGTGAAACTGGTCAGATATTTGTTAAAATGTAGGCGCAAAGTGATTATAAGCAGCAGACGTCCACCTACACATTCCCACTACTGCATCGCGCAGATAGGAAGTAAAAAAAAAAAGACAAAACATCAGAGTTGGAGTACTTCCTTCAGTGTACAGATGTCATAACTGAATTCAAATACATTGTACTGCCTTTGCTGAAAAAATGCCAAACATTAAAACTCCCTCTGCAATTTCCCTGCCCCTGCATCACCTCTGGCTTCCCAGCCATAATGATTCAGAGCCAAGTTTGCTCCTTACTAAAGAATGACTCATACACCAGTCACAAAGAGGAAGCCGAGTTCAAGTTGGAATTTTTCCATAATTCCTCCCACTTGATCTGTGCATTTAATAGGTTATTTGTAGGTCATAATTCATCTCCTAGTTCAGTGATGTGAAGCAGGAAGAATGGGCTCATACCTGGAACACATAAGGTGTGTGTCAGATGTGTCTGATATCTCTGCCTCAGGTATTCTGTTTGTCATCTGTGGAGATTAACCAATAAAGGCTTATTTATGCTCAACATTAGATATGTGGGAAACAGACGGAGCCTTAATTTCGTCCGTAGTCTTGCACGTCTTCTGAACGCCTCGCTTCCACTCTGCCTCCTCATGTTCAACACACTGAAATTCATTTCTTTATCTGATGGATAGAGACAAAGCCATTGGAGAAAGGCTCATTTGACAGTTTTGTGGAAAATATACCTGGAGCTTTAAGATTGCATTGTCTATGTTGATTATTTTGTCGTTAGACTTTACATATTGACATATACGAAAAAATGAAAATGATCTATTTAAATTAAAGTTTTTAGCAAAGTAATATTATTGAAATTCACTTGTAAACTGGCTCAACAATTTAATAATTAATTGCACAATTACACAGTTTACTACAAGTATATTTACTGTGACAATGCCAAACATCTGAATTTAATGAAATAGTCTCTAAAATAATTAGTATTTGGCAACTTCCTGTGACATTGAGGGGAGACATTTTCATAACACATCGAAGATCACGAAGGTTTCCATTAGAATAAATACACTGCCAGTTGGACACTGAGCTATGTGGAAACAAGGTGTAAAGCTTATGGATATAGCCAAAACAGAGCAGTTCCACTGAAAATCATTGGGGGGCAGTGTAGCCAGTAGTTACAGTAAGATGACCCTAAGACTCAAGGAAGAAATTCCGACAATGGTGGAACTCTTTCAGCAGAGACTTAACTGTGTCCCAATGAAGAGGCTGCATCCTTCAAAAAATTCATTTGAAGACAGATTGCATCACAGCCACCCATCTGTCCCATTACTAAACATCTGACAAATGCAGCCGACAAATGCGTCCTTCCATCCCCAAGAAACGAGGGCTGCATTGGGAGGATCGTTCATGGTCCAACCTATCTTAGGATTCATTGTGCTTCAGTCACGAACTGTCAAAGAGGTAATGGCGCTGGCAAAAGACAAGACGTCCTATGCTTGAGTATCATGCTTCAACTGAACTGAACAGCTAATGTTACGCATTCTCATGACCAACTTAAGTTCTATGTTTGGCAAAAACAATAAGAGCGGGAACACCTGGTGACGCCGACCACGGAAAGCATCTGTAGACAAGACCGTCTCATTTCAGTTTGGCCTTCGCAGTCTTTGTGGCCCACAAAGGAGGCGATCTGCGTGGCCCGTATAGACCACATTCTCCAAAGGATGCAGCCCCTGAATTGGGACACAGCTTTTAAAAGTTGGTATCAAACTAAAAACATCTATTCGATTTGACTTTGCACCAGTAAAGGGGAAAACAGGTGCATTATCACAACCTGCTTCACCGTTGCCATGTTTATTGTCATCAGAAACTCTCAATTCTGCACTGCCCTCTTGTGGATTAAAAGGATGCATGAAGCCTTAATACTCAGAGGTTTCGAAGGTTTCTAATAGCAGATAGATAAACAAGAGAGAAGACAGAGATGGGATGATGATTAAAGGATGAGCAGAGGTTAGATTAGAAGAGATAAATGTGGAGGCTTCTCGTTAAACTCCTTGTCACACTAGTTCAACCCTCTGAGGTTGAAGTTTTTACCAGGACCATCTGTAATTTAGCGGTTGATGTGATGTTATAAAAAGACAGACACTGTAAATAATTGAAGTCTTCTTGAAATAATTACTGGGAACCCTGTTAAACGTTTAACCAACAGAGCTGTCATCGAGGCCTTTCCGGGATAAAAATGTAACCAGCCACAAGGAGTTGTTTCCAGATTATGAACAAACAAAACAAGACTATTGCTTTGCTGGAAGCAGCCACACTGTCACAACCTCTCTGTGTGGGTTATTTTTACTCTGAAAGCAGATAAACACGGCAATTACTAACTTTACTTTAGCTGAGCTGCTACAGCACCAAGCCGACTAAATCCTGCTAATTAAGTCCAGAGAGGTAAAAAAAGAAGACGGAATTATTCTGTTGAGATATAAGAAGACATCATTTTTTCTAGTTCATGTTCTAATCTTCTTTAATCACAGCTTTGATGGGTTTGTGGTTTTTATGCTTCTAAGACAAACCCACACAGTCTAAAAATTGGGGAGATCCCTCAGTGTATCTCGCTGTGTATTTGTTTGATGCGCCCCCAAAAAAATGTTTCAGGATACCAGCAAGCATGTTTATTTCCCCTAGAAAAATTTACAGCACATGAAAGACACACGCAGAGACAGACATGGTGGTGTCCGCCTGTGGCAAGCGTGTTGCTCTCTCTGTCTGGGTAGTTAGGGCTGAGATTGCCAATAAATAGTGGCCGGTGGCCTTCAGCATCACCAGCGGGGAGAGATTTGTGTCCCCGTGCCTGATTGGTCCAGGCCTGAGGAAGAGAACAAACCATCTCGTTAATCAGGGAACACTGTTGGGACACAGTGTGAGTGTCTCTGCTCCACTCACACTCCGCTGGTGACAACGTGTACTGTGTGGATGTGTGTGTCTGAGAGAGAAGAAGAGAGGCAGAGAAGGTGTGTGTTGTGCATGTGCAGTATTATGTCAAGCGATTGAGATGGCAGCAGAGTTGAGCTGAAACGATGGATGACAGATGAATGGCCGCTAAAGGCCACAGGAGCAACTATGACTCACATAACACGTGTGCACGGAGAAACTCCAAGCTGCAGCTGCAGTTCGCATTACTATCTTACCTGTGCTTACATTCCCCGACACCAATTTTCACCTTCAGGGCCGCCAAATCAAGTCTAGTGCATTGTCAAGTCAGTGTATCATCACTCTATCTATTACAAACCTCAAATAATGTGCTAAATTCTGAGCTTTCTCCAAATACTGAACTTTTCAGTAACAGCGCAGGCAGAAAGTGTTTTCAGATTGATAACATTAACTTTGTTGAAGCTCTTTACTTACCTCCTGCTCCCCTAACGATTGAAATTCATAACAACCGTGTTTGCTTTCTTGGTGCTGTGTGCCTAATTGTTTCAAACTGACTGGTTTAGGGGCTCACACCCAGGCTGCAAAACAGCTAAATAAGGATTTAGCGAGTGTATCTAGCGAGAGCATGTGAGTTACAGTTCTGTGCTAACATACGGAGAACAATACAACAGAGAGAGTTGTTGAATAAACACTGAATCATGGGATTTACATTTCAGTAAGCTGATTTCTGTCTCTCGCCTCATCTCATATTAGCTCACACGAGGATGCGGTTTCACAGAAAGATGCATAAGCTTGTAAATGCTTATGAAAGAAATGAAAACGTGGGTAGTTGACAAATATGCAGAAAAAAATGTTTTCGCAAAACACAATTCTTGAAGATAAAAGTTCTATGGAGCTTTACTGGGAAAAAATTCCATCTCCTGTTCATTTATCAGAGCTGAGTGGGATTCTTTAAATAGGAGACAAACATCACTTGCTATCTACCATGGTATCATCGCAATGGAGCAAGATCTATTTTCCCAAAGTCTTTGTTACAAAGAGCTTAAAGTGTTACTCCACCCCCAAATCTAAGCTCGACTCCAGTCATTGCATCATCATGAAAAATGCTAAAAACTGGGATCGGACTAAGGGGGTGACGGAGGTGCTGCTGAGTGTGAGAAGGGCAAATGAGGTGGGGCCGGATGTAAGCATCACTGTCAGAGATGTCCTTAAGCCATAAAAACAATAAACAGTGACATAGAACCGAATGGTCCCTCTGCTACAGGAAGCTCTTTACACGTGGAGGACCTTTCCTCTCTAACATCCTCTGAAGTGGGCATCAGTGTGTTGGAAGACCACGGTGAGCCACAGAAGATCCAGCTGTTGGCTCCGGTTACACCCGAAGCCGTAGCTCTCGTAGCTTTTTATATCACCGTCCCAAACTTACTCCACTCCTTGTGTTTTCCTTTTCCTGCCATAACTCCATCATGCACTATGTCCTGGAGGTAGCCCTAGGGCTGACAGGTGTGTGTGTGTGTGTGTGTGTGTGAGAGAAAGAGAGAGAGGGAGAGGGAGCACCATGCTCACAAACATTTTTATAGCTAGCGCCCGCAAACTCCCATGAACCCAACAAACTCAATGTATCCACATCTAAGTTTGATTCTTCTCTTTCTGTCCATGAGTCATCAGGCTTGTGTCTCATTGGCTGTTAAATATTTGTCCTCTTTGTCCACCACTTCCACCCCCAACACTTAAAAAATAAAGAAGGGGGCTCATAATTTCCTAAAACTTACTTCCCTACTTCCATAAATATATGAATATGTTCCTATAAAAACTTCTCCACTACTGTCCCTTTAATCTTCAAATTCAAAAGTCAATAAAATAAAATAAATTCATTTCACTCAAAGTGTTGACAAGCATACCTTAACCAAAAAAAACAGAATCCAAAGCAATATGTAAAAGTGAGAATAATTTCCCTCTATCTATATTCCCAGTCCGACATACCGAGCAGCCAGCCACAGGGTCAGACTGAGCGAAGGGAAAGGTGATGTGCTGTATTTAAACGAATGCAATATTAATAGAGTCAGCCAATTAAAATAGTGGCAGCCAGAGTGTCCCAGGAATCCAGAGCAGACATTAGCACAGCACTAACAAGATGATTTCCATCAGCGACAGCCAGACAATGCGAGTAGCGACAGCCAGGACCAGAGAGACCTGACGTGGGTGGGCGGTTGGACACTGAAGTCTGAATTGCACCTCTGCCTGAGGGGTGGAGGAGGGGTGAGTGGGGATGAGGTTGTCAGGTGGGAGAATAAGAACGGGGCGACCTGAAGAGCAGAGTTATGAAGTGTATGTTGCAGAGATGTTTTTCAATATCGTTTTTCCTTTCCCAATACCAATTGCAGTAACTGGACTCAATCAACAGATACCGAGTACTGGTCCAATAAGAATACCTTTGAAAAACAAATACATTGAATGTCATCAAACTTTTATTTTCCAGTTTGACAGTCTTGACTGATAAAGTACACAGATAAATCAACCCTTTTGTGTTGCTTTTTGGGGGTTAACTATACTTGCTGTTAACTACACATATGCGTTTGTAAGATGGCTGCTTCGTGTATCCTGCATCTGTTTGGTGCATAGCTTGTCATTGATCTTCCAGGAACATGCATAGTACTTAAGCAAGTATGTCAACAAAACACTCATGACGCAGACGGTTCTGGCTAATGATAAACCCACCGCTGTGAAAACAGCACAGGTGGAAGTACAGCACAACTGCTGCATTAGAGCGGAAGATAAATTTTCAGAAAAGAAAATCCCAGTTTTATCTGTGTAAAGAAAATATAGCCTACTTTAAAGATGTGGTATGAGATCAGTACATAGATTTGCGTCCTCGCCGTTGCCCGATCCGGCACTTTCAACAGAATTGGAGACATTTTCAATGTTGGTATCGGTATCAGAAAACGTTTGGTGTGTTGCATGTTTGGCAAGACTAGTTTTGTGTGTTTCTACACTGCCAAGCAGATCCCGCCGTCCTGTAACTGCATTAGTCTTAAGAAGCAATGATTACCTTCTCTTTCTTTCTCGCCCTCTACTCTTTTCTTTCACGACTTCTCTCTCCCTCCCTGTCTAAATGTAGTTTCATGTAATTCATCAGGGAAATGGGACTTTTGTGGGGTTGTTGTTGGCTGCAGAAGTACACACACAAACCAGGGCACTCACACTAACATATGCACAAACAAAATAGACAGAGTCCACACATGCCGAACAGGAGGAGCAGCTGGAATAATGACAACAGGATCATCAAGTGTATAGCTACAAGTACATTATTCTTTCCACAAAAACTAAATAGGAATACATAAATTAATCAAAGCTAATTTTCTCCATCGGCGAAAACCTTGTTTTGCTTTTTCGTCCCCATGTGTGTGCTACTATAACTCGCTGACTCATCTTTACTAAAGGACAAAGCTCATCAAATCACACTCGTCTTTCTACCCACTGACTCCTTTCACTCCTCTTTCATGGCTTGCTACACTACGGCTATTCTTAGCAGGGGAAGGCAAAGTTCTCCATTACAACCCAATGGATACTGAAGTCTACTCATGCTTTTCGTCAGCATGTGTGTATGTGTTGTGTGTAGTGTTTAGTTCTAAGCTATCTTAAGCCAGCTGCATCTCACACGCCTCATGCATGGCTTAACTGAGTGAATGTCCGTCTGTGTGCATTTGTCTGTATATTTGTAAGTCTGTGTGTGTCTGTATGTGTGCCTATCCATGTTTAATTATTTTCCGTGTGTGTGTGTGCGTGTCTGCTCATATTATCCATCACCATCCATCCCCACTCTTTGTCATGCACATAAACTTACATGCTGACACGAACCGACAATGGATTTATCACCATATATTAAACTTTAACATCCTCGCTGTTATGTAATTCAATTTTATTTAATTTACCTTAGTAATGCAATGGCAGTAATCCTTCTGGAGGGTAATATGCCACGGACAGGCAGAACAAATACACAAATGCACATGTGCACACATCAATACGCACAGTAATCAGCGCTGCAGCTATTATTAATGAGAGAGAATCAGGTCATTAATATTTAAGCAGTGTCACTGGGGCCACCACGAGAGAGCGTGCGTGTGTGTGTGTGTGTGTGTGTGTGTGTGTGTCGCTACATATAGACGAGGGTCATAGGGACCATAAGGCAATTTCCTCGGGCAGTGTAGTGAGACCTACTCTATTACAACAGGATAGACAGAGATAGAGATATATTACTCCCTTAAACAGAGGAGGGGACAAAGACAGAAACACAAGAATCTTGTGCTTCTTGTCCCTTAGTTCCTTTTTTTTCCTTTTGTTCCATTTCATTCCCTTTCCTTTCCCTCACTTAATTTTTTTTCCTTTGACTTTCCTTCACTTTCCTTTCCTTACTTATTCCTTTCTGTTGCTTTCCTTTCCATTCCTTTTCTTTTCCTTTTCTTCGTTTTTACTTGGATGAAGAGGCTAAATTGGGAAACATTAGATATCTCATTACATCAAACTGGATGGGCTTGTGTGTGTGTCCGTATGTCCGAACCCCACTAAATGAGCGCTGTAAGCGATTTGAAACTGTTTGGTCTGTATCTAGTCCTCCACACTGGGCATGCTCCAGCACAGACACACACATAGACAAACATGTTGGTGTGTAAGGGTGAGCCTGTGACTGGCTGAAGATAGGACTGAATATAAAAACTGTAAATAATGAAATTAGCTCTTCCCCTCTCTTTTTCTTTCCATCTCTCTTCCCTCTCTCATCCCATCAGCCTCTTCCTCTGTGTAGGATTAGTGGGTATTACTTGCTCTGCTGAGCGAGGAGAATGAGACAAGTCTTCCTGCCAGCTCCTGGGATAGGGATAGCAGGGAAACTATTCCTTTATAACAACCTATTTTCACTACGTCTAACTGGAGGACCGTTGCTGTGAATGGGATTAGTTTTCATCCAAACATAAAGCACTGGCTCATTTTTCATTTTGACAAAACCCTAAAAAAACCAAATAGAATAAACTGAGTGGATCAAGGCGAGTGGTGAAGTGTTTATCAACAGACTGTATATCAAGATCTGTATCATGGTGACATCGACATCGACACCATAAGACATCGACCAAACATTTGTCTTATTGATTCATTCGTCATGTTTCGCTATGGTTACAAAGTAGTGTTTTTCCCACTTGAAATTAGCTTTTTCTTTTAAAACATTATATCAGCTGCATGGCACTCCCTCTGACAAACATACCACATGCACATGATAAGATTAAGTTATGGCCCTTAATTATGAACAATGCAACCCTTATTTTTTCTCCATATGTATGGTTTGGCGAGTAGCTCTGAACGATAGACTGTATGTAAAGATGGACGACACGTTTTCACTTCCTCCCACTATCCAGAAATTACGCCAAAAGAACCTGTATACGAACGCTACCATTCGGAGCCAGAGTCAGGAGATGGACCAATCGCAAGTCAGTCTCAGCTGTCAATCACGACGTCTCACCCTGTTTTTCTAGCATCACATAACCAATTAAGTTATGACCTATACTGCAGCCACCAGGAGGGATCTTAACACTTAGACTTCACTTTTCTTGAGCTGTCATGTCATCCATCTTAATATACAGCCGATGCTCTAAACAGTGTTACACACAGGCCTCAGGGACTGTTGCTATGGTGAGGACAGCAGCAGCAAGAACTTCATTTAACCTCACTTAACTCTCCTGAAGTTTCTGGGTTTTTCTGTGACCTCTTATCAGAGAACTACGTAGATTATATTGAACCGCACTTTTATACTAATGATTGAGCAGGGAGACTTTTATGACCGTCCAAACCTGGGAAGGGCCTCAACTGCCATGTGCTGCCTGACATTGTCGCTGAAAAACTAATTGTTAGTGGGAAACACTAACAGAAGTTTGAGATAGACTTCCACATGGTTTTCTTTGTTCCCTGTCATCTTAGGCCCTGTTCACACCTGGTATTAAAATGTGCCCTGAATGTGTCTCATTTCTCATCATGCCACTTATGATCGGAAAAAAAAGAATTGGCTCATTTGAGCCTGTGAAAACCAAATGATGTCTTGTTAACCCAGTCTGAGTTGGTCATTGTTGATATTGTGATGGTGGCCACTGAGAAATGTACAACTACATTGGAGTAGGCAGTGCTTCAACTGTGGCCCAGGACACATTCATGATCACACAGCGAAAACAGTGTGGCCACCTCCGAATGTGGTGATCAGATCTCAGGATGCATTCAGGAGGCATTTCGTTGCATTCAGACCTGAACTCAAAGCTTACCACTTGTGATTGGATCTCTCAGGCCGGATGTTAATACCAGGTCTGAACGGGGTCTTATACATCGTTGTTTGTGAAGCGCTGATTAATGCAGATTCTGAATTCAATCCACTTTGCAACTTTAGTCCAGGTCAGCAAATGAAAACACATCCTCATTCATATTTCATGTGCAAAATAAAGGAGACACAGAAATAATGACATGTTGAGCATTTTTGAGCTAACACAGCCAAATGTCCAATCAGTTTTGTTTGATGATAAATAGATGCTGAAAGGAAGAAATGTCATTAGCAACTAGTTTAAAAACTTTGTCGTGATCCCATCAAAAATCCCCAGTGTTTGTTCCCTTATTGGCCATCTGCCTGTGTGTAGTGATTTGTTTACCTGGGAGCTTCATTAGTGATGGAGAGACGGGGGGGAGGCCGCGCCGCAAGCTCCCCTATCCTCTCTGCTCGAGTATAGAGTTACATTTGTACGGAAGAGGATGCATTGATTAACCATATGCCTGGGGGCAGGGCTGTGGTGGGGGTGGGGGGCTACAGCCTCACCCTGTGCCATCACCATCACCTCTGGGGGACGGAGAGATGGGGGAAGTCGGATGTGCAGAGATACGCTGTGTACAAGATAGGTCCTACTTTCCCCCAGTGCATATTTGCATTAAGATCCTATCTGCACTGGTTATCAATACCGCAGTGATAACATAGAAGTTCATATGGGAAGCCTGGGTTTTCCAGGAAAGAAGGAAACTGTAATATCAGTCATAAGAATGCACACAAATAGACCAGCACGTAGCCTATAAGGACTTATAAAACTCCTGTTTGTCAACTCTGTGGTCACATTTTATCCACAGATTCGGAATCAGTGGCCATGTGTGCACAGCGTTCGGCAGAAGAGCTAGTCTGAGGTGTGAAATGACATAGTCTCTGAAAGTCTCTTTAGCTGATTGTGGTTTTGATTACATTTTATCAGCCTCTCTGTCAGCGCTGCTCCCTGTACAGAGGCGGCTTTGTAAGAATGATGAATGGCTCTTTTAATTGTTTCTAATTGATAACTGCTCTGAACGACTTTGTTATGAAACACCGCCAAGTTAGTAACACCGATACACTGTAGTGCCTTATTAATTCTCTGCCGTCTGGCTCGAGCACTGAGCAATTGAAAAGAACTCCGTCTGTGCGTTTGTGTCCCGACTAGGCACCAATATTTCTTGGTGTGAGAGCACGCCAGTTTTTGAATGCCAAAAACACTTGTATTTTTATTCACCTCCCTGTGTCCAAGTTTTTAGTGTATTCAATTACTCCATGCCTTGATTCTTTAAGTCATTCCAGTGTAATCTGCTGATTTACTCCTCAGTTTAGTCTGCTGAGTTAGAGATGTTGTATAACTGTGTTACAGCCGGGCTTATGTGTTTATTATTACCATCCATGATGAGGTGATATTGGATGATGAATCCTCAACCTGCTGCCCTGTGGCATACGTGCTTTGCTCTACTGGTGAGTTTCTTGGAGAGAATATTTGCATACATATTGTATCACACCTTTCTCTTCCTCTCACCCCCACTCACTCCATATCTACCCTTTCAAAAGGTGCATTTAATGAATAACGGATAAAATGAAAGGAGCAGGAGAGGAAAGGAAAAGTGATGTTGGTATGCAGGTGTTAACATGACATTTGCATCCATCTCTTCAGAGAACATCTAACAATAAATGAAAAAACAGAAGAATGAGAGAGGGTTGCAGAAAGAGAAACTCAAAGAGGAGGCATGACTGTCTTACCTAGGAACCAAGTGATTCAACAAGACTGTTGACACAACTTGATTGACACTTGTGTTTCACTGCACTTCTGCTGTTGGCAGAGGCATTAACACCGAGGCACAGGCATTTGCACTTTAGCCAAGTATATTTTAGCGTGACCTGAATCCTGTTTATAGGGTGTTAATAGTCTGTTTGGTTTTCAGTCAACTGTTTAAGAAAGCTTTTGCAAACCCTCAAATTGAAGTGTAAAATGAAAAATGCAAGTTGTTCTCGAAAAACTTGAAATTTCATATTATGTTGATATTTGACATGAAAATATGCCTTTTCTCAAAGCCATTTCGCACAGTGTTCATTTATTTTAGAAAGTAATGTATATAATCATTTTAAGCGAGTGAAAAATTAAAAGTATCAATGCAATAGAATGTGAAAAGTAAGGAAGAAAAAAGTTTTGAGGTAAAATAACTGGATGGTTTTAACTTTCAAAGTATGTGTAGAGTCAAAGGGCTTCTCTGTTCCCTATTTCACCTTCACATTATTATCTCTCCCCTTTCCCTTTACCTCATTGCTGTTTTTTATTTTGTTCCCATCATGTTTCTCCATCTTCACTTTCTCTCCCCTCTCCTCCCCCACTCTCCCCATCCCCACAGAGCTCAGGTTGACTGATGTTTGGCTGGTTGGCCTGTCATAATAACTGTGGAGCTGGACATCTCAGGTGGCTGGTGCCGACTGCTCTTTGAGCTCTTAAGGACACGACAGGACATTGCCTGGGGGGCGTGGGTGAAGGAAGGAAGGAGAAATGAGGATAGGAGCAGGAAGGACAGGAGGAACGAGCAGCAGAAACAAGAGATTTCACATTAGTTGATTTCATAATGCCCTTAAGTCAAGTTCTCAATACATAGAAAGATCTCAGTTAAGGACTAGTGAACATATCTCACAGCCAATCAGTAACATGTCGCAGTCTGATGTGCCAGTTAGTGCAATGACAATGCTTGAGGGCAGAGGTAATGAGCAGATGAATGAAAAGATAGAAGCAGAAATGGAAGATAAAAACAAGCTTGGGAGAAGAAAACTCTGCTGTTCAGACTCAATTCTGCTTTGTCAAATATAATTTGGAGAGATTAGTTTGAACCCATAGGGCATGTGTCCATCCTGAATTCAGCCAAATCCAAATGATCGCACCATGAAAGTTATAATCAATATTTTTCTTGTCTATTTCCCGCTTTATTCACGGAGCAAATATTGTCCGAAATAAGAGATGTTCTGACAGTGAACGTTTTCCTGGTATGTTCAATATAAACATTTCCTCTTTATGCTGACGAAAACATAATCCAGGCAGAATTATCTCTCGCAAAATATAATGTAAATGAGTTGTATAGTGAACATAATTTTTAGGGGACAGAGTTGATATATTGAAGGAGAGAATTAGGTGACAGAGATAGAGATGGATGAAGAGGGGTTGTTGCAGGGTTGGTGAGAGAGGGAGCCACAAACCTTTCAGCTAAACAGGAGGCTGAGTTTTATAGGTTCTCCATAAACTGGACCTCGCTGTCAGCCTCGCTCTCTTTATCTTCCTCTTCATGCACACACTGTTTCCCAGTAAGACTGATCTATCACTGAGGTTTTCTTAAATTAGACGACGTGCAGTGGAGCTTGATAAGACACTGATGAGAGATGTAGATAGAATCCATCTTGTCTGCAAATGCTGTTGTCTACATTCCAGTGATGTCATGCGTTTACCTTGTCATGGCTGGTGATGTTTTCCTACTTTTTTTGATTTCACAAGAGACTTTGATAAATGTCTGGCTGGCTTGGGCCAATACAGACGGACACAGGGAAGGACAGACGGACAGGCTCTCAGACAGGTCAGCCTCAGACTGGATGAGACCTGCAGTAAGCCCTATATCAGCCTGGCTTTGCTGTCTTATTGGACACTAAGGCTCTCCAGTTTACATCGAGCATTCCGGATCCAACCACAGAGAGACAGAGAGTTTGGGGATATGATTGATCTTTGCTAACAATATTGCCTCCGCGGACAGCAGTGATTAGATTACCTTGTTTTGAGATGTGTTTACATGGGCTGTCCTTCTTGCTGTAATTATTGATAATACAAGAGCTGTTCACTCAGCTTCTTGCAGCTTGTAAGAAATAACACCACTTCATTTGGGCTCATCTGTGACAACAAGTGCGGTCATGAGTGTGAATTTGCATTATGAATATGCAGGTAACTCTGCACCCGTTATATTGACTTTATAAAGAAATGGCTCAGCCCAGCTAATGAAACCATGGTGTGCGGCAGGACACGGGGGAATCGGCGTGCACCCCGGCACCGTAGCACCTCCCCAGCAGCTGTCGGCCCCGTGCGTCTCTGACAGACAAGACAGTTATGTTAGCTAAAGGTTGCCTTGTCTCTGGAACCACCAAAAATCCACTCAGGCGCACAGAGTAGCAGTGAGCTTAGGTGGCCCTCTTGCCTGCTGATTACAGGAGCTTCATGTAATATAAAAACTCCACTTCAGGGAGCACAGATATATAGATAAAATGCTTTAGCCTAAACATTATAGATATTTAGACAAACTCACAGCCGAGGCTCGACCACCCAAAACATCTCATCAGCATTATAGAAACTGCTGCCAAAAATAAACAACCCTCACCTAAAGCGGTTACTAATAAATGGGCAAAGTTCAGTGCTTGATGTATGAATAATTATTGTGGTCTTCAGGGAGCTGTCTATGTAAAATTAGATTGCTGCCAACCTAAATAATTAACGGCAGTATGATTATGGGAGGCATAGTTCACTCTGTGTTCCACACTTTGTAGCCTTTACAGCTATCATACGGCAGCGGAGGAATAATGAGCATTCAGTACAGAGACATTGTGTGGGACAGTGTGGCATGTTGCTACCTGCCCAGATGCTAACAGCTGCCTTAACAATCAGCTGTCCGAGCCATTCATCACCTTGACAACCCATAAAGCTGTCACCAGGGAGACAAAATGTCCATGCCCCTGTGAGCTATATGACCAAGACGTGTCCGTAAGTAAATTAGTTCCTGTGTGTAGATAACTGTGCCTCCCTGTGGACTGACAGCCTTGAACTCAGGTAAACACTAATGAGTTCCCCATCCCTCCCCCCACCACAAATAATATGCATAATACATAATAAACAACACTAAAGATTTTAATCACTCCTGAGGGATGAATCCGTGTATAGGCAGATGCAGCTAATGTTAATACATTTACTATAACGTTTTTTTACTTACTTACTTTTTTGTAACAGGCAATGTTTTAACTTTAGGGACTGAAATTTCTCGTCTCTCTGAAATTGTTACAACAAATATATAATCAAAACTTTGCCATCTATCTTAAAATCATGCACGGAACAGAGCATAAAACCATACTTGCAAAAAAGCATTTCTTCACAAATGGAGAATGAATCTGCTGGATAAATTACAGATTTCCATTAAACAACTATAAATATATATTTTGTAATTTTTTTTGTTTTCAAGTCTTACTATGGATATCCACAATTGTCATTATGATCAATACAATGTGGGTGTTGAGGTAACTTATTAAAAGAGCAGAGATGTCAATCACTGGCCCCGTCTCCAAAGTCTCAAAAATGGATTTACTAAGTGAAGCTGCAGACTCTCATCGGGGAACCACATTTGTGCACAACAGAAATGCTCTTCTCACAAGGATGGCTTTCACTCATGGTGCGTACTTTCTGTGAGTTTTAATACTAAACCGCCATGCATGCCCATCCTTAATTGTATGAATTGTTGTTTTCTTCACTCTAAAATGGGCCGTTTATAACTAAAAACGTTATATTTACATGGACGGGGGTCCTCTCTGTGAAGGCCGTCATGTTTTTTACTGTCGTCTAAACTGGACAAACTAAAACCTTTTAGTTTTCATGACAACTGAAGTTCACCACAGGTTCTCTTTCATGTTTGGAAGTGGAGGGTGAGATGAGGAATATTCAGCTGCAACATGACACTTCACCTCTAGATGTCACTAAATTCCACACACTGAGCCTTTAAACACGTGTACATCATCAAGACAATGTAGGTAGGCAAAGACGAGGAAATGCCTCAGGGTCACAGACAGTGATTATTGATGATTGTTGTGAATAATATTGCACACTTGTTTCTCCAGGAAGTAGTTCCCATAATGTCTCAGAAATAGTGACAAATGAAAAAGAGTGTGCGAAAATAAAAATTCATACCCTGGACCCCTTTTTTACTGCTGTGACCTGTCACAGTAGGAAGTGGGTGAAATTGTTGGATTGTCGGTTTTAGAGAGTTACAGAAGTTGCTCAAGATGCTCTGTTGGAATGTATTGGCACTTTAAAACTAATCAGTTCAGACCAACCGCAGTAATCATCCTCTAACTGCCTTTGTCGTCTTTAAGAGCTTGTTTACTGCGTATTTTGTTTCTTTTATAAGTTGATTGGGTGCCGTCGTAAAAGAGCAGCCAACCAGGCTTGTAAAAACAATATATCATCACTGTGTGTGTGTGTGTGTGTGTGTGTGTGTGTGTGTGTGTGTGTGTGTGTCTGTCTGGCAAAGTGTATTTATATTCAAAGTGCCTTACTAATGACAAAACATATTTAAGAATGAGTTAAACAATCCCCACCCCACACACACACACACACACACACACACATATTCAGCAGGCAACCAGACATTCTTGACATTTAGCAAAGGTTGAAAGACAAAGAACCTTTGTCTCCTAATAAGGCCACGGTCTCTACCGCACCTGAATGAGCATAGTGCGGGAGGGTAGGTGTGTGAGGAGGTCTGCATAGGGTGGGGTTTTGTGTGTGGTGGTGGCAGTGCAGAGGTATGTATATGGATAGGAGTGTGAAAATATAAATGAGAATGGAGAACAAGTGGGTAGGACCTGAAAAGGAGAAGGAAAGCGGCAGGTAGGAAGAGACATGAATAGCTGTGTGTGTGTGAGTGTGAGTGTGAGTGTGTGTGTGTGTGTGTGTGTGTGTGTGTGTGAGTGTGTGTGTGTGTGAGTGTGCATGCATGCGTGTGCAGGTAAGAACTGTGGGAGGATGAGATTTGAGACTGTAAATGATCCTCCATGGAGAAAGAAAAAGTGAACATTGTTATGATCAATCCTCTTTCTGTAGGTTGAGAGTGATACCAGTTTTAGTTACAAAGGCTAATGGAAGCTATTGCTCGACAACACACCCTGATGCTTCACCCTCTGCAGTCACACACACACACACACACAGACTCTGATGCTCTACAACGGAGCGATATTCTCCATCACCGCAGGAGCTTGAAGCGGAACTCACAACACCCAAGGTCCTTCTGGTCTCCTCTCATCTTTCTCTCTCATCCATCACACCCTTCAGCTCTACCTCTCACCTCCCTCACTGCCTCCCTCCGTCTCTCTTATTCCTCCAAGTTTTTCTCTGGGAAAGAGAAAAAGTTGCTCCAAAATGGCTGAAGCAAGATGAAAGTAGTGTTTTAGCAAATATAAGCAAGGACAGAGGTGCGATGATGAAATGGAGACGATTAAACAGTCACAGCTTGCCAACTGGTCAAGCACCTTTCAACCTTCGGTTCGGTTACGTCTTGTTTTTCTACAGGGCTTCTGTCACTTTGAGTTACCTCTGCCATGTTTCTCTACTTAGCATACAGCTAAGGCCCCGTGCTATGTAGTGTCCACAGTTGTCCACAGTTTTCGAACACTGCGAGAGCACACAACACAATACTGTTTTTTTCTGTTTTGTCTCAACATTACATAAGCAAAAGGTAAAAATATCTGGACCTGTCTTTAAAAACAGATGGTGTGGTTATGACATCAGGCTCGTTAAATGCAGCCATAACTAGGAAGAGCCAAGGGTTGTTGTGAAGTCCACTGCCTCATATCCAGCTTCCTCTGCTAACAAGACGGCCAAGACAGTGTGTGTGTGTGTGTGTGTGTGTGTGTGTGTGTGTGTGTGTGTGTGTGTGTGTGTGTGTATGTGTGACAGGGACAAGCTTTGCCACAGAACAAAAAGTATGTGCTGCAATAATCTTTAGATTCTCCTCTCAGGGTCTCTTGTCTTTCGCTATATTATATTCGTCTCTATCGTTGCCCCCCACCTCCTGTTTCTCCCTCGTTCTGTGTGGGTATTCTGTCACTCACTGGAATGTGGGCAGATATTCAGACTTCCAGATTCAATCCACTAGCGACTCAGGAGCCAATATTAGCCATGCGGTCCTTGTTTTACCCATGAGCCCGTTGCCTAGGAAACGTTGCATAAGAGGGAGTGGGAACGCGGGATGCCCCTTGCTGATTGGGAGACAAGGTGGCAGATATCTCTCTCTCCCTCCCTCCCTCCCTCCCCTTATCTTCCCTGTATCTTCCTCTTGCATCTTGTTTCTTTCCCCTCCACTCAACACTTGCTCTAACTGTATGTGTCAAAACACTGGAGCTCCGACGCTCCCCTCATGCCACATGTTGAATCGACTCAGCATCTTAGCTTTGCAGTCAAAAACATCCATTACAGTTAGTCGGCCCAGAATCCGAGGCTCAGCTAAATTAAAGCCTCTGTTGGACCGGTGACTTATGGCCCAGTTGGAAATGTTTGTCCACACGAGCACCTGCGTGCACTCACTCGTACACGCACACACTCCATGAGCTGAGTTGTGTATCATCCTCAGCTGCAGGAGGCCTTGGCTGGAGTCGGGAAGTATTATGCTTTGTTGATTCCACAGAGACCACATGTTCAAGACTGCATGACTTGGCCTTCCATGGCTTCCATACAAGCGAGGCCATGCTGTGTCTACATACCAGAAGGATGAGAGAGGAAGGAAGAGGGATGATGAGGGAAGGATGGCCTTGGCTCTCAATACGGGACAATTTATCTTCTGTATCCCGGCTGCCTGCAAGTCTTCGCTGGGTTTTAAAGATTTAAAAAGAAACAAGATAAGACTGGGCGCTTAAATCATCGTCATTTAGGAGCGCGTTGTCCAAAAATGTCCGAACAACATTACACACACACTCTGACATACCTGTGTAGGCAGAACCATGGATGTAATTAGTGATCTGAACAAATCAGGGGTGCTGTAGGTTGCACACTTTCCAATGGAATAACCTCGAATTGAGTTTCTCGTGTAATTTGCATTTTTTCCAGCATGTAGTAAGCCAAGAAAAGAGCAGGGTGGGCAGCCCCTGTGTGAGGGAGCCGTCTTAATCCATGTGTTTAGCAAGCACCATCTGCTGCTTTTATTCAGATGGGAGCAGAAATATTTGGTTGATTAGGAGAGGATCTGCGAAGGATAGCCGCACCGTTGCCACCAGTTACGAGGGACACACATGCTCGATTCTGTCAACTGGTGTCATTGAAAGTAAACAGAAGACAGACGCACAGACATTAATGTACGAGTGCTCAGATGAGTACACGTGCATATGGGAAAAATGCACGACAATGGTGTTGGACACACAGCAGCTGAGCATGCAAACATAAACAAACGGAACTTTCCTTTTGGAGGCATCATGTTGTCAGGTGGTCTGTCTGTAAAAACATCTTATTCTTGTGAACTCAACATCTCAAGAGAACCTTGAGGGAAATCCTTCAAATTTGGTACAAACATCACTTGGACTCGAAGAAGAACTGATTTGATTTTGGGGGTTAAAGGTCAAGGTCACAATGGCCTCACAAAACATGTTTTTGGCCGTTGAAGATGATCATCTGCCTTTAGGGAATTCCTTCACATTTTCGCCCATTATCACTTGGAGTCAAACATTACCTGATAAGACTTGAGTGGTCAAATGTCGGTGACCTTATATGAATCTGGAAAAAATTCTCATTCTACTTTTCCTCCCTTTCTCCTTGATGTTTGTATGCAAATTCTCCTTTACTCGTTTGCATGTGTTAATTGCAAAACCTTTTGTTTTTCCAAATCTAGGTGCTGACCTCGGTGGTCTGATGGACCTGGAGTCTCTGTACCGCGGTGTGGAGCAGAGTATCAACCACACGAGAGCAGGGCGAATGCGCAGACAGACACTGGACAGGGCCTACAACATTGAGGTGCTGCTGGGCGTTGATGACTCAGTGGTCCAGTTTCACGGGAAGGAGGACGTCCAAAAGTACCTGCTCACACTCATGAACATCGTAAGTGTGCCTGCACACACACGTCAAATAAAAGAATGTTTGATTGAACTGGACACTTAGGTTAACTGCCAACATTTGAGGAATATCATAATGTGCATTTCTAATACATAGGTTCCCTAATGCCCAGAAGTGACATTTGTTGTCTTTCTTTCAAAAAATTTAATTATTAAATGGGGAAAGAGTTCCATTGGAGCTTAATGGAAATGAGTCACAGAGAGGTCAAAGGAAGGGCTGAATCTCTCTCTCACACACACACACACACACACACACACACACACACACATATACACACGTCATCTGAATGAGGATTCAATTCCCTTCCTACATGTTCTCATCCAGCAATCAGCCGCAGGTAATCCTTTCTTCTCTATCTGAATATGATGAGATTTCATTTGTGTGTGTGTGTGTGTGTTAGATGAGCCCTGTGCTCTGAAGGGGCTCCCAAATATCGTTTCATCAAGCTTTGTGTCGTGTCATCATTCATTCATTGTGTGTGTGCAAGTGTGTGTGTGTGTGTATATGCGTGTGTGTGTGTGAGATGCAAAAACAGCAGGTAGTATGCTCCAGGCCACAACAACACTTTGCCAAGCAGTCACACTCCCAGGTGTTTTTAAGTGTGTGTGTGCAGACACGTGTTTGTGTGTTGGTGTGACATTTGCACATTACAAACTTTAATCTTTGCAAATTAAACCTGTGGTGAGAGAACTGTTTGCATGAACTTGCGTGCATGTGTGTGTGCACATCTGTTTCCATGCACTCACCTGTTTGCTTTTGCACTGTGCTAGGAACCAATCTCCCACAGTTAAGCAGGTGCATGCGTTGAGCAACAAATCCTGCCACACCTCTTTGTCTCCGTTCAGCGCTCGACAAAGAACAAGAGACACTGTGCTCTCTGCCTTCCTTTCAGATATTTATTAGACAATATGGGAGAGGGGGAATATGCAGCCCTGTCGCAGGCCCCCTCTAATCTCTGGGGAAGAGATGGAGAGACAGAGGGAGAAGGAGTATTTTAAACAGTGTATTCTGAATAAATTACTGACAGCCAGATAAACAGAAATGAATAAATAAGGGTTGCCTCCCACGCGTGGCATCTGGGCGACTTTCTTCTTGAAAGTTTGCTTTGCTCACTTCAGGATGGGTGCTCTCTCTCTCTTACACTCTCGCTCTCTCTCTCTCTCTTCGTCTCTGTTTTATTTCATCCCCTCTCTGTCTTTCTCTCGCTCTCCCAGTCACTCGGCAGCACTTGCTCTACACTGAGCTCTTTTGCATTCTTGCTCCACCCTGACTGGGGTAGTTTATGGTAACAAAATCTCAATGATGATTTTAAAAAGAAAATGTTTTCAGTATAATATGAGTGACAACGGATTCATGTGAAGACGTGTAATGTAAACTTAGGATAAGGACAAGGATTTATAAGACTTATTTTCCACACCTGCCCTCTAAAGGCATTGACACAGAGTTGTGATTTTGGAGTAATAACAGAAAGACAAATACTATGCTTTAGACATTATGACTTTTATCAGGAAGTGTTTCACTAATCAAATTTTAAGTGTATTGACGTTTATATGATTATGTGGTTTTTGCAACCCTACCACAAACCAAAGAAAATAAGGGCAGTTTGTCAACACTGTGGACCAACAAGTTTATGATATAATTTCTCCTGCTTCCATCTGTTCTTCTCTCTTCACTCTATACGTCTGTCCGAATGCATATTAGCACTTTTAACACCTGGAAAAAACAATGTGTGTGAAGTGACTGTCTTTTATTATAGGAGCTATTACTCTGTCACACAGACACCTACAAGGCATAAATAAAGCACTTTGTTTCAGTGCAGATGGTTATGAAGAAAATATACAATATATGCATTTTTTTCTTTCTTCTTCTAATCTAGAGTGTGTGCGTGCGTGACTACGTGCATGTGTGTGCGTGTATATTAAGATAACAGGCAGTTCTGATGTCTACAGGACATCAAAGCACTCCCACAGAAACTGACTAAATCCTGTCTGCAAAGTGTGAAGTTCAACAGGAGTGTCTGTGTGTGTGTGTGTGTGTGTGTGTGTGTGTGTGTGTGTGTGTATGTGCGTCGGTAGGTGTCTTCCCACTCCTTTCCCATGTGTTTACCTCCCCTCCTTGTGTTGTCTTCTTGTTCGATTGCATCAGAGGACCATAGATAAGTTGGACCGTGTGACTCTGTGGAAACTTTTAATGGATGCTAGTGTTCATAGTTACAGGGGTTAGCAGAAATAAACACATAAACAGAAACAATGTCAAAGAAAATAGACTGTATTCACAAGCCCATTAATGTTTTTAACAAACATGCACATAAATCAACTGGATTTTAAAAAGTTCGGTAGCAACAATGTTGTTAATGTAGTATGGTCCAAATGCCAAGTGGAAAGCATCAAGCAGTAATCTTCCTGTTGCGACTATCGTGGTGATGGATTTAGTAACCAACAATGATCTGTCTGTCTACCTGTCTGCCCCCCCCCCCCATTAATGGAGACCTTTAGTGAGGTGCTGCATCGTGTTAATCAAACTCTCCATGGATATGAAAAGTCACTGGTGACGAGGGAGAGGTGTGAGTGTGCGTGTTTAATTTTAATGATGTATGTTGGTTGACTGAGGTGTATTTTATCTGCACCTCCAATATGTGAAACGCATCTTTCCTGTAAGAGCCCTGGAGGAAGAGAAAAGTCATGTTAATAAGCGGAAGGAAACATACGTAGTCCAGGTAACAATGGATGCCATGCTAGTTAGAGGTGCTAGTTAGAGGTGTAACAGATCAGCAGCACTGTCGGGCTGAGAGTTTTTGAAATATGTGTGTGTTGACAGAAAGATGTGGAGATTAGAAGATGTTCAAACTTGTCTGATTTATGTCTTTTTCCAGCCAAAATGTTATTAGATGACTCAGTTCTGTCTCATCACCAGCTGAGGGTGTTTGTAATACATATTTCAAAAAACATTTCCAGTCAAATTTCAATTGCTTATTAAATGAAGCCCACTCTCCATGATGGGTTGATTAAAACACATGAGCTCAGTGTCGAAGCGCTGTGAAAATATTCATGTTATTACATGAATGTATTTTAAGCCTTCATGAGCTTATTACAAATGTTTGCGTTAGTAAGGGCAAGGAAACAGATAAATTCTGGCAGATGTAGATAAAGTATTTCCACGTGTGCTGCCTAAATATATAAGGTGTCATTGTATGTAGGTGTGAATCTATGGATGAGGTGTCAGCAGCTAATGAAACAGGTTTTAGCTGCGCTGTGACAGATTTACTCTTGTTCCTGGGTTTCAGTCTCAGTTATCTCTTCTTAATTCGGTCTTTTAGAAGATTTGACCTCTTTTTCTTTGTTTGTTCCACATCTCTATGCTCTTCCTTCTCATGCTTCAGGTTTTAATTCAGTCTGTAACCCCACACTGACGTTTCAAAATAAATGTACAGAGCAACAACGGCACAACTGAAATATTACTCTTTTCAGATCCTGCAAAAAGGTTTATTTACTTTAATTTAGATTTTAAACAGGAGTAAAGCAGGTCTATGTTTTCCTATTATCATGCACATAAACTAACTAAAGTGTCACTGCACATTCAAATGACAGACTGTATAAAGATGGACAACATGATTAGTCCCCAAACGTGAAGCCAAAGCATCTCAATAGCCACCTGCTAGCTGTACTGACAGTCATAAACCCTTACCCCTCCATGTGAGTCGATGGGACATGGACCAAACTAAAAGTTAAACTACTTGTCAAATACATTTTAGTTCTTATCACTGATGTTTGTTCAAATGTTCATGTTTTCAGTTGGTTCAGTTTCACTTAAAAAAAGCAGGGTGAACCATCATGATTGACAGCTGAAACTGACTCATCAATTTTTCGAGCGTGTGTTTTGGTGGGACCTCGATACTGTGGCTCATCCCTCTGGCTCCAAATTAGCTGACAGTGTTCATATCTGGGATATTTTGGCGTCATTTCTGGGTTGTGGGAAGAAGTGGAGACGCATCCATCTTTAAAGTCTATGTTTCAAGACTTTGCCAGTTTTCTCCTACCTTACCTTGGACTCCCTGTTTGCATAATTTATCTCAAAGTAATGGTTTTGTGCATCGCTGAACTCTAGGCCTGCATCACTTAATACACATAGAGACTCGCACAGCTGAAAAATCTAGGCTACCTGGGATACATGTAACCTGACAACAGGCGTCACCCTTCAGAGAGCCTCACAGGACAGCCAGCCTCTTTAATGACAGCAGCACTGAGAGACAGATGCAGGAACTGAGTGTTGGGTGTTAAAGGGATAGTTCACTGAAAAATGGGGTAAAGTGCTTAAGTCCACAAAACACTTTTGGAGTTTGAGGGTTAAACTGGTGAACACATCTTCAAACTTAAAAAAAACAGAAAATAACATAACATGCCTCCCTTTAATGTGTGTTTGCACTGCTGAACATATTCACTGAGTATGTGGGTGTGTGAGGGATTATGAATTCTTCCAGTGTAAATCTGTGAGTGACGTGTTACAGTGAAGCTAAAGCTGGGACAGACAGGACTCTACACTGTGTGTGTGTGTGTGGTTGTGTGTGTGCGTGTGCGTGCATGTCTCATTAGAGTGTAACTTGTTGTGTCAGGGTCACCTGGAAGTCAACTGCTCCTAATTGGCCAGTTGTCAAGGAAACGGGCTGGATCAGGCCAAGTGTGCACTGACCCACCCAAGTGTCCATGTCGTCTCAGACAAGCAAACATGGTCACACACACACACACACACACACACACACACTGAGTGATTGTGTGTCACTTGTTCTCATATATTTCATCCTGCCAAGATAACGAGGGAGTGAGACAAATGAGAGACAGAAATACCAGTAGACAGACAGAGAGACAGGAAGGAAGGCAGGCAGAGACAGCTGAGATAAAGACACACTGATTCCCCCTTGCTCCCTCTCTCTTATACTCAGACAGGGTTAAACTGCAAAAACAACAGAAACCTCTCTTTGTTTGATGGTTACCTAGCAACTCTGTCTTTTTAATGAGTAAAAGGAGCATCCAAAACATGAACTGAAGGTCACTGGGAGAAAAAACAACTTTTCCCCAACTTATCCTGTGTCCTTACTCTGAATCTGCTCCTCCACCTGTCACTTCAGAAGCTGAAGCTGATTATCAATTATTAAATTAGCCAGTTCAATATCCATAATATCCATTACAAGACTTATCCTGGGTTGCAGGGTGATATTAGGCAGGAGACAGGGTACATCCTGGACAGGTCACATATACATATCACAGTCAAACACACATACACATTCCCACCTATAAGGACAATCTCCAATTAACCAATTAACTCCAGTCTGCACGTCTTTGGAGTGTGGGAGAAACGCTACACAGGGATTTTAACCAGCAAACTCCATACATGAACATTCTAAGATCCAAACTGGGAGCCTTCTTGCAAGGAGGCGACAGTGCAAACCACTTTACCACCATGCCACCGCAGGCCAATATACTTTATATAATGTACAAAAAGTTCCTGAAGAATTAAAATTAAATTGTGCATCAGGACATTTCAGTTGTGAAACAGATCTATAGAAATCAAACAGTTAATTATATCCTGCTCTGCTTTTTAATGTGCAATGACTGATGATATACTTCAATTGAAGCTTCACACAGTAAATCTCAGTTTTTGCTTCGAGACTACAGATGTTTCACAGAAAGTGTGGCTGACAAGGTTAACAGATACATTCAAACCAACAAGATCGAGTGCATTTGGAGTTTGACCTCATCTTCTGCCACATCAAATGTTTGCCTCTTGCAGTTTATCTTACTTTACTTGGGTTTGATACCACAACTCTTTGAATGCAGTTGTGTTGACTTACAATGCCTATTGACCATGATCTTAAGCATTACTCTGTCCTATTTAACAATGTTAAATGGACAATGGTCAAATATCACAGCTAGTGTCACAGATTAATTACTATCTCCATTATTTGTCATGTTCCAGTCTGGAAAAGCTTGGTTGCCCACAAGATGTGTCTGTCCTTGCATAAAATATCACTTTCACTGAAACTGCTAATGTAATTAGTGTATCCGATCATTTACAAGGGAGCTGTTCCTAATAACACAAAGGCCATGCATTAGTGAAAATCAAACATTTCTAAACAAGATGTAAGGCCGCAGCAATTTTAATCAAATACGTTCATTCCAGACACTTTGCAGTTAATAAATTAGTGTTCAGCTTCGAAGCATCACTCAATTGTTCCTATAGCACAGTGGAACTTTACACCACACATGGAAAAGAGTTTAGTTAAAAGAGAAGTTACTCCAAACCCCGTCTCTGCAGCTCCATTCTGCATTTGTTTCCTAAGAATCCTTTCCACTGCCTTCTGAGCTCCTTTCTCACTTTGCCTCCTGCTCTCCTCTCTGCTTCTTGTCTCTTCACCTCTGCCATCTCTGTCTCTAGCATTCCTCAACTCTCGCTCGTACCTTTCTCTCATTGGATGTGTCTGCAGTTTTGTTCCTCATCTCTGTGGGGGGGGGGGGTGTCTGTGTGTGTGTATACATATGTGTCTCCTTCTCAGTAGCGTGTCCATCAGCCATCTCATTATGGCTGTCTGTTTTTACATCCCTTTGCCTCATTAGGCACCGCACATAGTCACTGAGGACAGCAGGCCTCAACTCCTGTGCCAATTTACCTTTCTTAAAGGAGGTGTGTGTATGTATATACATACACACACCTCCGTTTCTCTGTCTCCCTCTCTTTCTGTCCTTCCCTCACTTTGTGTTTGCATGTTTTCTCACCAGTGCAGTGCTCTTTGCATCTCCCCTGTCACACATTACCTCATTTCCTTGCATTAGGCTGTTTCCTTCCCTTGCATCTTCTTTCCTTCATCTCCTCTCAATCTGCGCTCATGGGAAACTGAGTTTCTTGCACTCTCCTGACCTCCCCATCTTAATGAATTGGGAAATCACTCTAATCTACCAATTGTAAGGAAAAGATCTGCAAAGCATCTCTACCCTCTTTTTTCCTTAAAGGATAGTTTGGCTAAAATATGTAAATATGGCAGAGTTTCATTGAAAGATTGATTATCATATCACATTCAATACGACAGCAGAAACTCCTATGCCTCTGGATAAAAAGACTTCCACATAAGTCCCTGAAAAACCTGAAATGGATACAATACAATTTCTGCATAAATTCTACAAAAAAATAAATATTGTTTGTTAATTGTGGAAGTTTATGGGTTGATTTTCTTTTGATTATAATCTTTTGACAGAGCCAGGCTGCTTTTTTTCCTCATGTTTTGAGTCAGCGTTGCAAAGCCAAGCTAACCAGTTACTATAGCTTCATATTTAACAGTGTATGAAGGTGATATTTGTTTTCTAGCCAAAAAAAATGTATCTTAGTAATGGCTTATATCTGTTAGCTTTTGCTGATATCTGTGTTTCTTTCTATGTGATTTCAGGTGAATGAGATCTACCATGACGACTCTTTGGGAGCAAAGATCAATGTGGTGCTGGTGAGGATTATCATGCTGGGCTATGGCAAGGTAAGACCTTACAACACACAAGTTCTGCATTAAAGTCGAGAGCCCTACAGTTCCTAGAAAGTGCATTTGTTCTCTCTCTATTCACACCCTCTTTGATACAATGGTTTTGCTACAATTGCTTTAAGAACCTACAGTAAGCACAGCCAAGTTGTACACACACTTACAAACAAACACACTGACACACACACACTCATCAGCACGCACTGATGCCCGGAGCCTGTTATTCCAGTGGACTGAGCAAAAGAGGAACTAAAAGCATGCAGCGTCCCAAGGGAGTGTTTTCAAGTCGCACGCCTTCACAGTTCAGCACCAAAGCACACAGAAACTCTGCCCGTTATGCAATCAGCCCTCCTCCCAGTGGGCTGCAGCACAGAATCATGGGAAGTCCAGGCAAAGATAAACAATCAATGATAGCCCTCCCTCATTCATAAACAGATAGACCGGACGATGGGGGTAGCATCGTTTTCTTCTCGACTGTAACTCTATCTGCCCGTGTGTGCTGAGGAGAGGAAGAGAGAATAGGAGAGAAGGAAAAACAGATAAAGCAGCAAGAGATGGCAGGAGTGGAGGAGGGCCAGGGGTTACCCCCACAGGATGATGCAAATGATTTTATTGCTGGATAGGTGCTTTGTGATATGATGCTGTAGCCTTATCTCTTCCTCTCCTCTCTGCATGACTACAGTCCCAGTGGAGCCAGGGAACACACACTGACACACACACACGCACACTCCTACATTGGTCATTCTGGGCCAGCCCCTATGCAGCTTCAGCCAAAGCTCTGGCTGTCTATCATCCCCAATTACCGTGGCAACAGAGCTGCACCCAGACAGCCTGCAGATTGGCTATATGACCCTGAATGCAGGCGCACCCACGCTTCACACACACCAACATAATGTGTACTCGGGATACACACCACCACAAAAACATTTTTGAAAGATCATAGAAATACATTGAAACACACTCAAGCACCTGATGAACATGAGAAAGCACACAAACATGCCCAGTGCAGTCTGACTAGTGTTTGTTGCCGCATGCTCACGCAACACACACTTTGTGCATGTGTGCAAACAGCGAAGAAATGTACAAAGTGAGGCGGAGAGGAAGCAGTGGAAGAAAGAGATGGAAAGACTTGTACCGCAGAATGAGGGGACGAGAGGCTAGGGGAGGAGAGGGGAGATCCTAATGAGGAAGTGCATGGGAGGTGAAGATGAACTGAGAGAATTGCCGGCATCTGGGTCTTTGTGTGGGTGTCAGTGTCATGCATTTGATCATGAGTAAATATTCTGTAATTGGACAAGTTTTTTGGACTATTAGTGCATCGCTCATTAATTTTCTAAGCAGCTCTGTGTTCAGTTTCATGTTCATCATTGAAATCATCAGGATTACAGGATCCTAAGTCAAGTGTGTGTGTGTGTGTGTGTGTGTGTTTGTGTGTATGTGTGTGTATGTGTGTGTGAGAGATGGGGAATGAGTGTGTGTTGTCCACCTCAGCAATTCGGAAGATATGCTGACAATATATAACATTGTGACACTGCCCTCTACAGGGTTGAATAAAATGTTGTTGTACCAGAACTGAAACAAGAAGCAGTTGGAGTTCCCTTTTTTCCTACAATATCAACATACTCTTCTCTTTGCCTTTTTGTGTGTCTTTGTCTTTTCTCTAGTCCATGAGTCTGATCGAACTGGGGAACCCATCTCAGAGTCTGGAAAACGTGTGTCGCTGGGCCTTCCTGCAGCAGAAGCAGGACACAGGGGACACCGAGTATCACGACCACGCTATCTTCCTCACACGACAGGAATTTGGCCCCACGGGAATGCAGGGTAATACAGGACATGCATACAATAAATTCATAACCCCTTCTTTTTAACATAGTGCATATATATAAGTTGCGTGTCAGGACTTAAAACTCGTAGGCTACACACATAGAGCTCCCCTGTTCTTTCCTTTGCCTTATGCAGCGTCCTAGCACACCATGGGTTGGGTTGTTGGTGGTTTTCTGTGCTGCAGAGTGCAGACTAACAGGCAGGCCCAGGGGAGAGGCCTCTAAGGGCAGTGGCCTAGCTATCCAGAAGCCCTTCAGCTGCCCTTGGGCTCAGCCTTCAGCAGCAGAAAATCAATAGACAGAGCAGGACCAGCCACAGCTCCACAATTAAAGGCAGTACGGGACGGACAAGCACACAGGGAGGTGGAGATTGGCATGTGTGGGAGCGTAAGGCAATGGTTTAGGGTTAGGATCCAGGCCCAACTAATACAGGGAAAAATATTTATAAAATGAAATATGTTTCATATTAATGTTGGGTTTACCCTCATTGGTTTCATCTCACTGATCATTGGGGTCTTTTCACTGACAGATGCACTAATGAGTCTGTTTCTATCATATTTAGTTTAACATCGAACATTTCAAAGGTTCTTCGCTCCCTGAAGGTTTTAGTACGATATAATAAGAACGTTTTTTAAAGACCATGTCTCTCCTCCTGGTTGCCAAGGTTATGCCCCAGTGACAGGCATGTGTCACCCTGTGAGGAGCTGCACTTTGAACCACGAGGATGGATTCTCCTCTGCCTTCGTGGTGGCACACGAGACCGGACACGTGTAAGTGCACTGCCGTAATCATGTCCTCAAGCTTTCTTACATGGCACAGCAACAGACAACAAAGCAGTTAGTTAAAGGACGGTATTGATTTATTACAGTTTTGCTTCATTGGCCACCGCCTCCCTCCTTTGTTCCCTGGTTGTACTTCTCCTCCCACACATTCCTATCTGTCTCCGCCGGTATGTCTCATTTTGTCTCTCTCTCTCTCTCTCTCACCCTCTCTCCCTCTCAGGTTGGGGATGGAGCACGACGGCCAGGGGAACCGCTGTGGAGATGAGGTGCACATGGGCAGCATCATGGCTCCACTGGTGCAAGCTGCCTTCCACCGCTTCCACTGGTCCAGATGTAGCATGCAAGAGCTGGGACGCTACCTGCAGTGAGACTCAAACACATTTCAAACATAGACACACACTCAATGGGATATTCAGAAAATAAAATCTCATCCTGTGTGTTTATTTTTCGACTGCTCTTAGGTCCTATGACTGTCTCCGTGACGACCCCTTTGACCACAACTGGCCGTCACTGCCGCAGCTCCCTGGTTTGCACTACTCCATGAACGAACAGTGTCGCTTTGACTTTGGTGTGGGCTACACGATGTGCACCGCGGTAAGAGATCCCCATCACTAACATAGCTAGGTTATATGATGTTGCTCTGACTGCACTGTTATGATGACGGACTGCAGAAGGAATGAGCGTCATTTTATCCACTCAGAGTTGAGGTTGGCAGCGGACGTTTCTTTAAAGAGAGCGTCACTCTGAGTTGAATTTTTTAGGGCAGAAACATTTTGAGCTCTAACATTTTTTATAGTAACTGAACGCAGCACTGACGTCTATCTCTGATCTACACTGTAATGAAATATCAGTCAAACATACACAGCCATTCACGTTCTTCTGATGTCTTCTGCTTTCCTCTCTGGGCCTCTGGTGGGACTGACATCTTGCTTAAAAGCAGGTAATTGGCTTTGATAGCTTTTTCTTTTTTATTAATGTTAGATATGATAAGTAATATTTATTTTTACACCGCACTTACCCTGATACCACAGTGCCTTTACATGAACCCGTCACAAACTATTTTTGTAAACACAATACGTCAGACAGTAGACGAGCCTCAGCTGCAGCATCTGGCCAGACATCTTTACCCTCCACCCCCTGTCACCTCTCAGCCGATCTATGACTGTGAAGCCACTGTGGCACACTGTTGGGAAGCTGTTGCTTGAGTTACAAAGGCTTGTTCCGGGGCTTTGCACACATTGCTAGATTACCCTCTATTCTCTTGTCAAACCCATTCCCCTCAGCTACAAAAGGCGGGCCAGTCAGCACCGAAGGTAAGGTAACCCCACCTCCCGGAAGACATGTGGCCCGTCATTTGTTTTCTCAGACTTTTTTTTATTATTTTTTTTATATTTGTCCTCTGAAGTTGTAATTGTTTGTAACGTTGCTCCTTACATTTCTGTTACTGTACTTTGTTTCTATGTTCTACCCATCGTCATATTTTGGGTGTTAGTCTGCAGGATTCTAAAATGCTCACATTTCAAAAGAAAGAGGCTTTAAAGGCCCTAAAAAACACACTGACTCTACTGGTTCACTGGTTCAGCTGCTGAACTGTAATATACCTCGACTCTTTTCCTGCAAATCTGTGTTGGATCACTGCAGCGCTGGCAGGAAAAGCCTCATTATATTGGCACCATCGTGACTTTAAAAGAGTGGAAAAGGTTGGAAAGATGTCTTTTCCAGCCAAGGAGAAAATAGGAAAGAGCCAGAACAGAGGCTGTTTTTCCATGTTTAACTTTAGCTTTTAGGATCCTCCAGTCTGATGTCATTGGTGATTACCTACCACAGTCTAGTCATTGATTGTGACTCGCCCCCTGACCTGAAAAGGTCACCTGGCGGTAGGCGAATCTGTGAAAAGGAGGGAGGAGGGCACAGCCTCTCAGACACTGGACTTACTTTGGTGGCATCCTCGTCAATGGTTCATATCAGACAAGGAGGAGAATTTGGTCCTTGATCTGTGTCGGGGAGCATTTCAGAGGTCACAGAGACCTCACCTTTTGGCCTTTTGGCCTTTTGACCTTTTGACCCTCTGCCCTCTGACCTCCCTCTTGACCTAATTAAATCACGGCTGTATCATTTCGAGAGTCTTGTCTCTCTCTCTCTCTCTCTCTCTCTCTCATCCTTTGGTTTGCATGGCTGTGTGTTTCACAGTGGAGCGTAGTGTACAGTGCAGTGACACGGTGCAGGGTCGGTGTTCATGTTGTTGGGTATACTACTGTTGTGGTAATTGTTGTTGTGAAATCTCTCTTCTCATCCCTCTTTTATTTCCTGTTTTCAGTGTTTAGTCTCATTCCAGCTCTCTCATGATGGTTGATTTGTATTGTTCTGAAGGTCACCCAGTGAGTGTGCTGCATGTTAAGACCTTTGATTGTAAGGAGGAGTCTCTCTTTGTGCCCCGCAGTATCGCCCATTTGACCCATGTAAGCAGCTGTGGTGCAGCCACCCAGACAATCCCTTCTTCTGCAAGACCAAGAAAGGACCACCCATTGATGGCACCATGTGTGGCAATGGGAAGGTAATTATACACCGCTGTACTTCAACATACATTATGTCTGAGAAAAAATCATGTAATGGCAACATGCAACCACAACTGACTTATGTTCTTGGCCTTTTGCAGCACTGCTTTAAAGGTGAATGCATCTGGTTGACCCCTGACATCATAAAGCAAGATGGAAACTGGGGTTCGTGGAGTGAGTTTGGCCAGTGCTCCCGCACCTGTGGTGGAGGAGTACAGTTTCGCACACGTGACTGTGACAATCCAAGGTACGAGACTGTGAATCAGGCCCTTTCAGATCGAACATGACCGCGGGACCACTGCACTCTGAAACACATTATTGTGACATGTGCTAGCCAATTGCAAGTGCAGACACGGAAAGCGCAGTAGTGGGAAAGCTGGCACTGTGTCTAAGAGTGTGGCTCCACCTGAACCCACCTGAGCCCAAGAGAAGACTTACCCAAACCTCAAGCGTTCTGTTTTCATGTCCGAACCTGAGCCAAGCCCGATGCGGTTCATGTAAACTGGGTTTGTGTTACCCTGTCTCTCACACACATGGTTATTGTTATTACAGACGTGCAAAAAATCCGCCCAGCCAATGTGACAGAGGCGAAAACATTTTCAAAATTTCTCTCCGTAAAAGGTGAGGCCCGTCAGATCCTGACAGGCTCAGGTCAGGTATTCACACTGTAATGTGTGTATTTCAGTTCCCTGAATCTTGAGACCCAAGTTGGTAGGTTGGGAAAAAACAGAAAGCCACTTACTTACCAATGAATTAAGTAGTCAACCTTTGCTATGTGCTGCACTCACTTGATCCTGGTAATGGCAGAAAGGCACTTTGCTTCATTAACATAGCTCGTGATAAATTGTGTCCTCAGTTATATCATTATTAGTGAGTCAATGATTCGTAGAGGTGAAACACATTTCGATGAATGGATATGTTCACACGCCACTTGTCCTATCGCTTTCTCAGACCAGCCAACGAGGGCCGTATCTGTGTTGGGGCGACTTACCAGTTTCAGATATGCAACTCTGAAGAATGCCAGGATATCTACAGTGACACGCGGGAGGAGCAATGCCACGCTTGGGACCCTCGCTTTGAACTCCACAGCAACAAGCACCACTGGTTGCCTTATGAACACACAGACCGTGAGTTTACACCCACAGATGTAAGGGGGGGGGTCATGACTATACGCTGTGGTAGCTGTGTGAATGAAAGCCAAGGTGTTTTGGTTTCAGAGGGTTTTATATATAGGTTGTGTTCTGTTATGGGCATTGACATCTGGCTGCCCGGCTGGGTCTGAGTGCAGCTTTGAGGTACGTCTACGCCCTCCCATAAAAACACACCATGTCTTTGAAAATCCTCTTTTGAAAGCGGTGTCTTCTCCTTCTCCACCCATCTGCCGATGTCATTTGAACCTAACTAACCCCTCATACTCCACATTCTTCTCCATCCATGTAGCTGCTCTCAGATTGCAATCCTGAAGTTCTCCACTTAATATCCCAAAAATGTCCACTGTTATTGAGAAGTGTGTGTGCGTGCGTGTGTCAGTCTCAAACCTACCGTGTCTCTAAGTGGCGGCGTCACTATCTTCCTGATATGTATTAAATTATCATCCAACTAAAGGGCAGCCATAGAGAAAAGTGCTGAGCTGTCTCCACATCTAATCAGAGGTCACGCTACACACACTTGGCACACACAAGAGGCACCTCGCTAAATTGTTTTTCTCTGTTCTTATCATTCCTAAATGCCATATTTTTCAGCAAGGCTCTCTCAGTCTCAGATTACTTTTTTGTGTGTGCGCGAGCATGTGTGTGTTTGTGTGTGTGAGGGGAAAAAAGTGAACAGGGAGTTGAAATTGAATTCCATTCATGGTCTGTCATCTCCTGAGTTCAAGATAGTGTGAGGAGAGAAAAAGAGCGCCTGTGTGAAATTGTAGTATTTGTTAAGAGCTGTTTGACAGTGTTGGTGGTTTGTTTTGTTTCAATTTTGGTCTAATTGCGAAACCAACAAATTATAAAAAAATACTGTTAAATACCCTTCAACTAAAGAAATGTTGGAGTTGCTGTTTCAACCAACTGGTCAGAGGGATTGATCTAACTCTTTGCACTGCTGTATTAGTTCTAAATCCCAAAGTCATCAGCGGTTTTCAATGTTTTTACTTAGATGAGATCAGATCTCTCCAAGAACTCCACCCAATGAGCACACGATGACTCTGACCCTTTAATTTAACACCTAGGACATTCTTAAAATGAATTGCTGTCTATGTGTTTGCATGTAGAAATGTTAAAAGCTGTGGAGCAGCACAGAAAAATGCAGTTGTCTTCAATTGTCATTGTTTATTTTGCTTGTGAAGTGGGTACATTTAGACACTGAGTAGGTATGAAATGTTTCTGTGCAGTTTAACCTGATGATGTTTTCACCTCTGTCCATTTGTTTGTTGGTTTGTAAGCAAGATTACACAAAAACTACTAAGGGCCTGATTACCACAAAGCTTGGTGGAGGGATGCTGTATGGTTTGGGCAAGAGTCCATAAAATTTTGGTGCAGATCCAGATTAGGGGGCGGATCCAGTCATTTAAATGTTTCAATGTTTGCACTCTAGTTTCCACATGTTCTAGTTTCCACATGTGATATTTCTTCAGTAGCGCATCTGCCGCATGTTAGTGTCAGAGCATATTAAGACAAGGTCTCTGGAGTATGTCTGTCTGTAAGAGTGTGATGAAGTAGTGTTGGTTCTCAGCGGGATGAACTGCGAGGTTGTGTCACTTGAGGCTCATGTACTTGTAGTATGACTCAGGAAGACAGACACAATGATGCGCAGCGTCATGCTGACTCAAGGGGAGTCTCTGAATGTGCCTGAGTAATGTGGTGTTTGTGTTTGTTTCCCAGCTAACAAACGCTGCCACCTGCACTGCCAATCCAAGGAGACTCGGGATGTGGTCTTCATGCAGAGAATGGTCCTGGATGGCACACGGTGCTCATACAAGGACCCGCACAGTGTGTGTGTGCGTGGAGAGTGCGAGGTGAGTGGCATTTTGTTAGTGTGTGAGAGCAAGGGAGCAGTGCGTGTTCAGATGCACGGGGGTTAATCTTTCCGTGTCCTCGTGAACAGAAAGTGGGCTGCGACAGTGTGGTCGGCTCCTCAAAGCAGGAAGACAAGTGTGGAGTGTGTGGCGGTGACAACTCCAGCTGCAAAACCTTCAAAGACACCATCACACGCACGGCCAAGAAACAAGGTAAACACACACAAACAATCCCAGTAGATCTCATCCAAATGTAGGACGAGGTCTGTCAGGGATGCAACTATCTATGATGCTGGTAATCACTGGATAAACACAGACGGACAGTATTTGTTGTTGATAAGCTGGACCACTTTCCTCTGTATTCACATATGTTTAGTTTAACATCGCCCTCTACAGGATGATTTGTAACACTGTCCCAACCTCAGTAGGATCTGTGTTGACACGTTTCTATGGGAGTCGAGCATTGCCAAGAAGTTGCATCAAATCTCAGCCTGTGAGCTAATGTCTATAAGCATATTATCTAACTCCTGACGTCAGAACAGACTAACATTATAGCACGCAAATTCCCAGAATGTTTATTAGTCACGACCGCAGATTTACTAGTGAGCAAGTTCTCTTGGTTGAAAAGAGTATGAGCTCCTTTGTGGATTAAGCGAGGCTCTTTGTCAGGAAACTGTAAAATGAGCTTTTGATGATGTTGGAGTCACGAACCAGATGTGCGTTTCATTTCAGGATTCCTCAAAGTTCTTGAAATCCCCAGAGGAGCGAGACACCTCCTGATCCAAGAGCTTAAAGCAACTTCACACACTTTGGGTATTTGATACATTGTTTTTCCTTAATGTGTGAGCGTGTGTCTAGATCCTTGAATTTGTGTGTTATACAAGTATAATTACATTTCTCACACGTCTCCACACATCTTTGTGTGTTTCTTACACATCCACAGCTGTGAAGAACGTGGCATCGGGACTGTTCTTCTTGAACGGAGAAAATGAATACCCAGAATCCCACTCGGTCATAGAGAAGGGCGTGGAGTGGGAATATAAGAACGACAACGACAAGGAGACGCTTCAGACCACTGGCCCTCTCAGACATGGAATTCTTATTATGGTAAATAAATGACGATTTTGGTGAATTTGGTTTAAAACAAACACGTTTGTCGTTATCTATAGTTGTCATTAGTGATGAACACACCCTATGATGGCCTCTCTGTTTACAGATGAAGTTACACGGGGATGAGGATGTGAATTTATCTTATAAATACATGATGAACATGGACAGTGACTCTGCCATTCTGAACAACATGCTGGTAGAAGACAGTGCCTACGAGTGGGCGCCAAAGAGATGGTCCTACTGCTCCAAGCCCTGTGATGGAGGTAGAGCAGAAGGAGGAACATACTCAGTGTGCCTGTGTTCATGTATTTTGTGCTTACATTTGTTAAATTTTCCGTCTCCTCCACCTTCTGCAGGGAAACAATACCTGCGATACGGCTGCAGAAGAAAGGTTGACAGTAAGATGGTCCACAAGAGCTTCTGTAACAAGTCCAACATGAAGCCCAGAGGAGACACCCGAGACTGCAACCAGAAGCCCTGCCCTCCGCCCATGTATGCATGATATCATTTGGCATGTAAAGATGTAACATGGGAAATCTGACTACATTATGATACAGACGACTTTAAGCTCAATCAGTCTTTGTTCCTCCTCTGACATTGTTCACCTCTTGGTTTTTGTCTCTCTCTCTCTCCTCTGTGCTGTTCTCCAGCTGGGTGACAGGCGAGTGGCAGAACTGCAGCAAACCATGTGGAAAGACGGGGATGCAAATTCGCTCGGTCAGCTGTGTCCAGCCGTCAGATGACAACACCACGCGCTCCATTCACAATAAACACTGCAACAATAACCGGCCAGAGGCCCGCAGACCCTGCAACCGACAACCCTGTCCCACCCAATGGCGAGTCGGACCGTGGTCACAGGTGTGCAGGACATGAAACTGAACAGCAGCGAATAGTGTTTGAGCAATGATGGGTTTTGCATGGAAATACTTGTAGTGATGTTTTGGTGTTTAAGCCCAACACGTGGCACTTTTGTCAGATATTCAGTGTTTGAAATATAACAAGATTTCCTCAGAACCATTTTCTTGGCAGGTTTGACAAGCATCTGAGAAACACATCATGTGATCTTGACTGACAGTAAACCAAGCACATGATTGAGAAAACAGCTGCAATGTCATAATGTGCTTTACATGCTTTTATCCTGCCTTATATTCCATGAACTGCAAAACATTTTAATCCATATTTACAGAGTCATTTTTTCAAATTTGTTGGTTTGTGTCAATGTTCTTTATCTCCAGTGCTCAGTGACATGTGGCAACGGGACCCAGCAGAGACAGGCTCTGTGCCACACCAGGGACAACAACATCGGCCTGTGCCTGGACACCATCAGAGTCTGCCGCTTGGATCCGTGTCCCAGTGAGTTCAGAGAGACCTCCACCCATACAAAACCTGCCAGAGCAATCTGTACTATGTAGAAGTCGACACTCAATTCATTTAATTACACAGAAAGGTTCATCTTAAGGTTAATTTGTGCTCAACGTAAGACAAGGAAATGGACAGACTCTTATGTTCATATGTATTCTCTTTTTATATGATACGGACAAAACTGAGCAGTATCACAGGAAATCAGTCAGGGGACAGTGTAGCTAATAGTTCAAGCAAGATGATGAAAAGACACGAAGAAGAAATGTGGAATAACAGGATTTCAGGCTTACAACTATAGAAGGAAGGAGAGTAAGACATGACAGAATTAGTTGACAAGTGCTTTAACAAAGGAGACACTCATCACTGTCTCTCCTTATTTCTCTGCAGAGGGCTCATCCGACCTCAACAAGAACGGCAACATCCTGATCCAGTGGCTGTCTCGGCCCAACCCCAACTACCCGAAGATCTCCTCACGTAAAACCTCCCTCTATAGTTCCCAGCCTGGCCTCCACAGCAGCAGCCGCAGCTGCATGTCTGTCCTCTGCTGGGCCCTGCCCATCTCTGTCCTCCTGTCTCTGCAGGGCTGGCCCCGACTGGCCCCCTGACCCGCCCCTCCCCTACGTCCCGTGCCTGTGCCCGCGCCCGTGAGCGAGCGGCAAAGCTTTTGCTTCTCTTTTGGTGGGGGGGGGGATGTTTTGTCTCTCTCTCTATGTCTGAGACGGCTCTGACTGGGGGGAGGTCTCTGGCTCCTGTGTGTGCTAGTTGGTTCTCTCTTGCTCTGTCTCTCTCTCTCTCTATCTCTCTCTCTCCTTTGTGGAGCATTGTGTTGTAACCGCTGGCCAGTCGAAAACTCAAAAGATCAACAAAAAATTTGATGTGAAAAGGATTCGAAGTGGCGAACAGGTTTTCAGCGACACCTTCTGACACGCATCGAGGGGCCGTATATGTGCGAGGGAGCCTTCTCTGCACTTGGCGGTCATGTTTTGCGCAAGCGAGCTGCGTGTTGTCATGGGTTACCGCTCCTGAGATACAGCTGCGCTTTTTTCTTTTTGTAGCGCACTGTCATTGTGAGGAGGAACAGGTGTGAAAATAAACTGAAGGTATATAAATATCCATATAGAGAAAAAAAAGTTATACAAAAAAAATATGAAAGCTTTATTGTGAATGTGATCTTGTCACAATGAGGACATCTTTGCTAAAGTGCTCATCTGACATCCTGGTTCCATTGGGATGACAATGGTGTCTCGTTCTGCGTTCCATTCTCAGATTGACAGGAACTCAGCACTGGGAAAGGAAGTGACATTGGTAAACCTTTGATTTCAGCGGGAGGGAACTTGAGGAATCTTGAAGTAAAGGCTAATTTTAAAAAAAACAACAAAAAACAGGGTAGTCTGACCGCTTGAGGTTGCTTCCCATTTCACCTCACCATCAGCCATCCTCTCTTTGACTGTTATACTAAAGTTCAATAAATGCAGCTTATTTGTGCTTGCATACTTTAAACAAATACATCTATAAATATATTTGTATTTATATATACCTATAAATCTAAATCTATATGAGTAACAATAATATTAATAATGTTTTACCATGAATAAGCTGTAGCTTATTTGCCTAAAACCTTTGGACTGCTATTGATCGCTTAGATCCTTGACTGTTATGTGTATTTTTTTATTGATTTTACATGAATACAGATGAATATTTAATAAAGGTAAAGTGTTTCGGGCGAAGGGGTTAGACCTATATTATGCAGGACTTGGTCAGTTAGTTGCCTCTCCATTATCTCAGATGGATCAGTGGTTTACTGTCGCTTCTTGTTTTCTTTAAGGATAGGATCACGTTTTATCATGCACATTTGCATTCATTACTTGTGTAAGTGTGTGTGTGTGTGTGTGTGTGTGTGTGTGTGTGTGTGTGTGTGTGTGTGTGTGTGTGTGTGTGTGTGTGTGTGTGCGTGTGTGTGTGTGCGTGTGTGGGGGTCTGTGCATATATGTTGATGGAAGCATGTCTGACCTGTCTGACTAATCTTTAATGAGGGATTAACTGAACGGGCGAATGAGAAGCAGTCGTCTTGTTAGTAAAAGTGTGTGAGTGTGTGTCTGTGTGTGTGTAGGGGTGCTTCTTCATTCGGGCTTTTACACATCGCAATCAGATACAGAAATACCTCATAAACTTTGATTTGAGAGTGTCCGATGATCTCATTTTAGTTTGATGAACATTAACCACATGAACAATGCCTTATCTTGGATTGAATGTAATGGCATTTATCTGTGAAAGAGATGGCTTTACTCATTCAAAGTTTCACTCGGAATAGAGGCAGCTTCAAACCAACTTAACAAACTCACACCCGCCAACCATCAAACCTACCAAGGTGATGTTGGACCAATGTCTGACTACTGGGAAGGGTTTACAAAGGGCCTAGGGTATGGACACATATGGCATCTAGAAAAAAAAAACACTTCAGACTTGTCATTGTATTGTGATCACATATTTCTGTTGTGACTATGTAGCGAGCTATCCAAGGTTTCCTTCTGCTGGAGTTGGACTGTATGAGACCAAGCCAGACCTAGCAGTGCGATACTGTATATAACATTGGTGTTGACTGTATTTAATAATGTTCATGACTGTTATCTTCTTCTATAATATTCTATACTATGGGTAACTGTTTTGTGGCTTCACTGGCCTGCTGCGTGGGGCTGGCTAACGTTTGGCTAACGTTGAAGAAACATTCAGATGGACTACGTGCACTGCGTCTATATGCACTTTGATTTATCAGGGAAATTTTATTAATGTTTTGTAAATGTTTCATATGACACTTAATGTGCCATCCCAGTTTTTACATCATCATGGAAATTATGTATTTTATTTAAACAGCAAATATAATTTATGTACTTCATGTATTTTTTGTTTTTTTTCAGTCGATAAACAGATCGACTGGTTGATTTCCAAGTAATGAAGTGTTTTACCAAAGTGACTGTGAACTTGTAACTTTCGATACAGTTGAATTATTTTTCTTAAGAAAAGAATATCTATATATTGAGCAGGGGTGGCGTTACATCTCATTGTTTCAGTTCCTGTCATTCTCAACAGCAAAGTTGTATCAATAAAAATGTTTTAAAAAGTGTCTTTCTCTCAATAGGAATGTTCACTGGAGAGATTATCTGTCAGGATAACACAGTTAGTTTTACTGGTTTGGTACATAAAGTCAAGAGGCAGAGTTTGGGAATTTAACTGAAAATTGACGAGCGACGCAGCGCAGCATGAACAAGAAGCAAAAATTAGACACCAAACATAGATGAAAAATTCCGACCTGAAGGACAGATATTTACAACACAAAGACTGGCAGCCCTTCTTTTTCCATTTCAGTTGCTCTGGACTAATCTCGTGACTGCTCTTGATGTTTGGGTTTTTCTCTTCCTCCTCCCTGCATCCTCTGCTAATGGTCTGGCTTTACCACTGTACTCTGCACGGTGTGGAACACAAAAAAGCACTCACACACACACACATACAAACGAATACCCTCTGTGTGTAAACTAACATGCACAGCGAGACTTACGCTAAATTATATACTCTTATTGTTACACAATCTTTTGAAACACATGGACACAGCACACACACCTCTACATAGTCTCTACCCCTGCACCCAGTCTCAGCTCTGTGTTCTCTCCTTCACAGGCCAGCGTTGTCATGGAGACCGCTCCATGTTCTGTCGTATGGAGGTGCTGAAGCGTTATTGCTCTCTGCCGGACTACCAGCGCATGTGTTGCAAGTCCTGCAGCAATGTCACCATCCCAGAGCCTCTACACAACTCCACATCCAGGGCCACTCCCGTCAGCTCTATCCATCCCACTGTCAGAGCTCCTCCACCCACTAGCACCCTCAGTGCTGGTTTCACCACCATCCAACCCACCGAACCTGTCACTACCACCATATCAGCTTCGACTACCAACCCATGGCCCATCACTCATCCTAACACCCCCATCCCTGTTCCTCATTCCACCCCAACCTCACTCAGCACCACTGACATGATTGCAAGTCATCCATCAGCTGCCACCAGTGCTCCTGTTGTCCCTACCGCCTTTTCCATGGCAACCACCTCAGTTATTACCAACTCTCCCAGTATTACTGCTCATCCCCTACATCTGCCGGTCCCAGACACAAATGAAAGCGCAGATCCACAGTTACAAAGCACTACAAATAGTCCAAAAACATCTGGAATAATACCTACCATAGACCTAACTGCAGCCACCAGTCCAACAATCACAGTTCCAGCTGAATTTAGCACTAAAACCGACTCCCCACTGAAATCCAAGCCCAAAAAGAATAGTCCTCCAAAGAAAACCCCCAGAAAGGTGATTCCACCAAAGATTAATCCAAAAAAGAATACTGAGCTGAAAAATACAACAAGAAAAGCTGTTCCACCAATTTCTGCACCAAAAAAGAATACCTTTGTGAACAGAAATCCCAAAAAGAATTCACCAGAAAAAAATACTCCCCAAAACACTACTCCAGCAAACACTACTCCAGAAAAGACAAGCCCCCAAAAGACTACTCCAGAAAAGACAAAACCCAAAAAGACTGCTCCCAAAAAGACTACTCAAAAAAAGACTACTCCAGAAAAGACAACCCCCAAAAAGACTGCTCCCAAAAAGACTGCTCCCAAAAAGACTACGATAGTAAAACATACTCCTGAGAAAAAACCTAAAGACAAGGTTCCACCAAAGGCCAGTCCCAAAAAAAACATTCAGCCAAAGACAAAAGTGACAAAACAAACTCAAACCAGAATAAACAAGAAAAATAACCCAAAACCAGGGCCCAATAATTCTACAGACTCACAAGGCCTAGTGAAAAAGACTCTTCCAAAAAAGAAAACACTTGTGTCTTCTTTTTCCACCACAACTCAGTCTCCCTATAGCCTGGAACCATCAAGAGAGTCCATCTCTTCTACAATTTCCTCTAGCACCAGTGTATATGATCCATTACTTGTTCCTGAGTCAAGAGTCAATGTCAATTTCATCAGTAGCAACACAGCCACGACAGATGAACCTCCGCTGTGGTATCATGAAGGCAAAGACACTGGAGAGACGACACCCAGTATGTTTGATGATCTTGCAACACCCACTGGTATTACAAAGTTTGAGGATGTCACAATGCCCAGTGGAACCTTGCCGCCTGGTGATGTCCATCTGATGAGCAGTGGTGATGTCACAGTAACCAGCGGGACTATTCTCAGTGGAGATGACATCACAGTGTCCTACGGCAATGTTGGACTGGTCAGCGACGCCATTGTGCTTGACGACGGGCTCACCATGGTAATCCCAACCATCAACAGTGAGGACATGACAGATCTTGCCTCCACACCCTGGCTGGACCTGTCTGAGTACATCCCTGTGAGTGTTCCCATGACAACCTCTAAGCCCGTCACCACCTCACCTCCCACCACCATCTATCCTTCAACGGATAAACCAGCCATCACAACCACCACAGGCTTTCCTGTAAAACCTCCGGGAAGAGCTGAGGAGAACAGAGAGAACAACTCCATTGATCTCTCATACAACAGGATCTTCGGTGTGGACAACAACATATCTCGGAACAACCTGATCCCAAAGCGCAGGGTCAATCTCCGAGAAAGAACCAGGAACAAACGCATTCAGGAGCTTCTGGAGGAGAAGCGGAACTTTCTCCTGCGGATGAAGAGAGGCCATGCAGCACGATAGACCAAGCCTTCCCATTTCTCTTATAGAGATGAACGTTTTCTTTACAGACATTTGTAAGCGTTTTTTAAACCCTGAACTGCCATGATGCTTTCTATCAGGCCTTTCACAAAAAACAACAAACTCTCTGTCACATCATGACTATCAGGACTATCAGGACTCCTGCAGAGAGAGAATATGATTGCCAAATGTTTGAACAGTTGCTTTGAAAAATGAAAAGCCCTTTAGAGAACAGACTGTTGCCGATTTGAAGCAAATCGCTTCACCTGTGTAAACACAATAATGAGAAAGAGAAGGGACAAAACCTCCAGTTTGACCAGCACTTTAAAAAGCCAAGCTTGTATCCCTCTAAACCACCTACAGTCTTGTTTGCGGATTCACTTAATGGATGATGTAGATAAGATGTAATAGAGTTTGTAAAATGGTACTATCTCTACTGGCACTTATGGATGCAACAAAATCTACAACCTAGAATCAAAATCTCCGTCTGATATTATATTACAGCCCAGGACTGCAGCTCATTTCCCCCAAACAGATATGAATACCTCTCAGCTCCCGAATAACAGCTGCTGTAGCATTAGATGAAAGATGTTTCCTTTATAAGTGGCCAGCACTCTGAATACCATACACACACACACACACACACATAATTGGAGCTTTCAGAGACCTTAAATCAACACAGTAATGCCAGACAATCAGAAAGTCAAAGTTTCCTTTTGGTTTAATTGCATTGTTAATGTTTACACTGCTTGGATCGTGATGCCTTTTCAAAAGCAAACAGTCTGTCAGACTGCACAGGGTCTTTCACCTCTCAGGAAGTTAAGATACAGTGTGGAGGTCTGGTGAGAGACTTTCTCAAACACTTGGTGATTCATGGATTTTAATGATATATTTTGATATCTCACTAAACCAAGAGAAAAAAACTATATTTTATTGCATTTTTTGTTTTTGTTTTTAATGGCCAGTTAATGGCTTGTACGTTTTGCTAAAAGCAATGTCCATCATGCATTCATTTATGTACAAAGAAAAAAGTATACTAAGCCTGTTTTTATTAACTGTATCCACATAGAAGCTTTGAGGGTCAGTATATTTTCTTTTCTAGAAGTTTTATTATTGGGACATCTCTAACTTGCGGTAACTGCAATAGCACCCACGGATCTTTCTGTACGATATCTGTACATATGAAACTTAAAGTTTAATATTTATTAAAGTTTTAGTGCCTGTGGAATTTTGCAAATTGCCGGTGTTGTGTGATTTTTATTTAGCCTTTGCAACCAATTGTTATGTCCCTCAATCAGTCTGGATATGTGGCACACAGCTACTGTAGCACCTGACCGCTGCATCAGTTTTAGGTCAACTCAGTGATACAAGACTTTGTGGCCTCTAATCCAGTTTGTACCAGTTAAAGGGATAGTTCACCCAGAAATGAAAATTCGCTCATTATCTACTCACCACTATGTCGATGGAGTAGGTGAAGTTTTTGAGTCCACAAAACACTTTAGTCTAAGGGGTAAACAGTGTTAGAGCAGAATCCAATACAATTTAAGGAACTGGTGACCAAAGCTTCAGTACACAGAAACCACAGAAAATGGAGGCATAGGTTATTATGTTTTTTTCTGTTTTATTATGTCTGAAGCTTTGGTCACAAGTTCCTTAAATTGTATTGGATTCTGCTCTAACACTGTTTTGTGTACTCAAACACTTTTCCCACCCCTCCATCGACATAGTGGTGAGTAGATCATGAATTTTCATTTCTGGGTGAACTATCCCTTTAAGCAAGAATTTCATCAAATTGGATTCACAATTCAAAAGTAGTACCGTATCTGGCAAGTAGGAGGAGACAGAGCTTATGTATTCATGTTTGCTGTATTCACTCACAACAGCCTTTCTTTATCTCAACCGAATGAGAATATCTGGGTGAGGTCACACTATGACTTCTCAACAAAACTGATGCAAGTATAACTTAAAGATAAGCTCAGTCTCTTCCCTTTTCATGCAGCAGGTCCAGTGCATGAGTAAACATGATTTTACAAAGTATTTCACATATGGTAAAAGCCCAGGAAATCACTTATTTTCACAGGGAACTATGGAAGGTTAAAACAATAGCAAAATTGTCCTCAATGAGATCTGCATACTGTTTCTAAAAAAGCACGTAGCTATTGATTTTGTTTTAAAGTAATTTAATTCACTAAAAGCACTAAAGGATTTCCATCACCTCTGTTGTATAGAGGTGGCAGATAATCCAGGCCTTTGAATAATGAAATGAATTCTATCTGCATTAATAGATACCAGGAGTTAGAGGAAAAACTGAGAAGCTGTCATGGTATGAGCAGAAATACTGGGATAACCAGAAAATAAATTATTACACTGCACCTATAGACTCATAGTATCTAACTTTGCATCTGGTTACACTCACATTGATTGTGTTAGAAACTTTACACTTTGTTTAATCTGATTGACATGTAAAAATCATTTTGAAACTATACACTTCAATAGATGAAAAATGTCTGACTCCCTTGATTTGCAAGACTTTCTGATCAGCCTGTATTTACAGCTTTCACAATTCAATTACTTGTGTTTTGGTTTTTGTCTTTTTTTTCCCCAGAAGCTGCCTGTTGATTTTTTTCAAAAGCTGACCTCATTTGTCCTCAGTGATCACATCACTCTTACAGTTCTTGCTCTGTGTCTATCAATACCGTGACTGGCATCAGGATATTAGATTACTCATAAATTCTTGCCAGGAATGCTGAGCAGGAAATTAGGACAGCACCGTCAATAATACTAACTGGCTATCACCATTTCGCTCCTGGGAGGCAAAGTAAAAGTTAGTGTTTATTTGCCCACAAATAACACCTAGAGATAGGTGCTCATATAAGCACAGTACCTTCCTGTTTGTTTGCCTTTAAGTGATGAAATTTCCGTCCAGTCTGAGATAAGAGTCAATATCTCAGTGTCTGTTCATTTATTCTGAGCGTTAAAAGGCAAAAAAAACAAGGTCACGTGTGCGTTGTGAACTGTGCTGTGGTATGATTTCAAATAACCGTGTTCACAGCAGAAAAAATGATTTTCTTTTCTTTTCCTCTGGTCTTGTGAGATGAATCTGATACACCTCTTTTTAAAATCAGCTTTACCCTGCTTACTTCCCCTGGAGAGACGATTGAAATATAAGTAACAGGTCCCTGATAACTCTCCTGACTCATTTGGAATAACTGTGTACCAAAAATGGTAGTGTCAGAGAAACATGCCTCTGAATGGAAAAGGAAATCAATTCACATATATTCATCAAGACAGAAATAGCAGCTCCTTTTACAACAAAGTTTTTATGTTTAACTCCCCCTACATCTGCCCTGAATGGCTTTTTCATAATATTCCTCTGTTTATTAGCTAATAAAATGTTCTCAACAAATATCCTCTTTCTTATTAACTGCTTCTAAATATATCTTCGCCCAGAAATTTGGTCAGTATGGTCTTCGCTGGAAATCATGTGTGCCTGAAGTGGGATTTGAATCTTAATGTAACACTTGTTTCCTATGACTCACAACAAATTCTTATCTGGAATGACACTTAGTTAAGCAAATACCTCCGACGAGGCCCAACAGTCCCCTTATATTCAATCAAGCCACCTCACATTGCACATACTAATAGATATCAGCTACCCTTAATGTGAGTTTTTTCATCTGGATCCATGAATTATTCCATTGGAAAACTAAAAGAAAGTGATTTCCTCAATCCTCCCCCTGATCCAGATCTGCCCCGAAATGTTATGTGTCCTTCCCTGACTCATACCACATCCTTCCATCAAGTTTCCTGTTAATCTGTCCAGTAGATTTTGTGAACTGTTATTTACTAAAAGAAGAAGAAATACAAATGAAAGTATAACCTTAATATCAGAGGAAATCAGCTTGACTGATTCATGTAGGATGGTTTCATTTAGATGATACAACATTGTATTTTGTTCACCCCTCTCGGAAGAGGAAGTCACCTTTCGAGGAAACGTCCCCCTCTGCTTTTCAAACGATGACCGCAATCTCTGACCGTTTCACAGAAGCCTTCTGTCAGCAGGAAGTGCCGTGAGAAAAATCTATAACCAGACTCAACGATCAGATCTTTTCCATTCATCCATCCTTCATAGTGTCCGACTCTCTTCACCTTCAAACTGATGCTTTTATATGAAACATAAGCTTCCTCCCATATCAATCAAATTCTTATTGAACCCAAAGTGGCTGAGAACAAGAGGGTTCAGAACAGAGAGGAGAGAGCTGAAGTGCTCAATCCTCCTTATGCCTTTAATAAAACATCAGCGATGCTTTGCTACGAGCAGAAAGCTACAGAAATCAGCTTTCTCTGGAGAATGTCTGAATGAGCAGATGTGAGAACACAGGAGATCCACCTCAGGTTTCAACACGAGCGAGTGGGTGCATTGAGAAAGATTGATGCCGAAATAAATTCTGCACCTCCCCTTACCAGAACGCTACTGGAGATTTCTGTGTTGTTGCCGTCTGAGCGGAGAATCTCCTGAAACCGGCTCAAGATGTGATGTTGCAAGTCGTTCCTCTCGATGGTGGCAGGATGGTCACTGTGTTTGCGTTTTCGGGAAACCTCCTGCCTCTTCAGGAGGTCTCTCAGGTTCTTGGACGTTTGGTCCCTTAACCCATATGTCTCACCTGAGTGGGCAGCAAAGACTGTATCAACCTTCACCTGCAGAAGGTTTATGGCTCTCCTTAGCTACAACAATCCTGAGTTCAGTTCAGTTTTTTCATCAATCTTGTGTAGAAAATCGTGCACAGTGGTGCTGGGAGCTGACTTTGACAGGGAATAAGGCTGCATGCCAGCTCATCAACCAGATCCTAGCACAAGCTAGATAGCTTCACCAGTGTGAAGCTAATAAGTGATTATATTAACTTCCCACTGGTGAGCTCCAACAGAAAAAAAACATAAAAACATGATTTTTATATCAAATGTTTCCACTGTTTCATCACTTTGAATGCAGTTGGTTCCTATGCTGTGGGTGGGTGTTCAGAAAAACAAATTAAGCCATTGCTTTCTTTCATAATTTTTAGTGTTTTTTTAGCAGAATGCAAATGTCCATGTCATGTCCATCATGATGACTGAACTTCGACGCCACGTGCTGGGACGTCCATGTGTGTGAGTTCATGTTTGTCTCTGAGCTGAGGCAAATTTAGCACCTTGTGACTCGTCCATAAAAAGCCAGCAGTCTTTTTATAGAATAGATGCAAAGAAGACGTGACTCATGCGACTCACTGAGGAGGAAGGGGGTGATGCTGCGCACACACACACATTCACACAGAAAGCCTTTTTCCTCAGAGCAGCAGATTGTTGACTGAAGGCTCTGAATAATAAGTCATGTGATCCTACATAAATATACACACCATGCATCCAAAATTGATAATGAATATACAGCATCGTAAATACACTCGTCCATAAATTTTTACTGACTGTTCATCATGAAATATTAAAGTGTTTTAGAAGTCCCTAATTAATGTTTGTGGCATTTTATCACATGTAACTTTATTAACTCAACAAAACAGTGGCCTATGAAGTTAAAGGTACAGTGTGTAGAATTTTGTGATATCTAGTGTTGAAGTTGCATGTTGCAGCTGAACACCCCTCACCTCACCCTCCCGTTCTAAACATGAAAGAGAAACTGTGGAAACCTTCAGTTGTCATAAAAACTCAAACGGTGTTTAGTTTGTCCAGTCTGGACTAATGTAGAGAGGACCCGCTCATTTGAAATATAAAGTATTTAAATATAAAGGGCCTTTTTTGGGGTAAAGAAAACTACAATTCATACAATTTAGATAAAACCAACTTGTGAAAACATCATGAGGATTATTCTACATTCAATTTCTGCCAATAGATCCCTTTCACCTAAATCTTACACACTGGACCTTTAATGTAAGTGTCACAAATATTTTACCCTTGTTTACAAACCCATAACTGAATAACCACAGAGGTCAGAGGCATTATAGATTATTCTAATTGGCCTCTGTACAAATGCTCATGGGTGTCAGAGAAAACGCCTCTAAATTAAAAAGGGAGACACAAGTTACAGCCCCTGCTTCAACTCCTCTTCCCTGAATGGGTTTTATTGTTCTGTTTAATAGATGTTGAAATATTCTGGACAAAAATATCCTCTTCGTTATTCTTCGCTCCTAAATATGTATTTACCCAAAAATTCAGTCAGTACGAGCTCAGCCGGAAATCATGTTTGTTTTTGAGTCTTAGCAGCATCAAATTCTCAAACTCATAGATATCAGTTCTCTAAATATGTTTTCATTGAGGTTCATGAATCGTTCCGTGATAATTTTTTGATACAAATTGCTTGATCTGCACCAGAATGTGTTCTTTCCTTACCAGCACCACAGCCCTTAAATTATGTTTCCCCACCTGAGTATATGTCCACATTCGTTACTAAACAAAGTGGGCGCATCACCTAATTCTACAGCTCTGAGGTCTCTGATCCTCTAAGAAATGTCATTCTGCCTCTTTTGGTTTCACCCACTGCAGCGTGGTGACAATGTGACCTGATTCCATCTTGTAGTTGAGAAGCTTTTGACACAGCACGTCTCCCTTGTCACATCGTCCAGTCTCCTTGATTCAGATGCACCAAAACTATTCAAAGAAACAGGTGAAAGACATTTGTACAAAACACACACATTCTTCAGCCGGCCTGCAGGAGATCAGAGTGTCATCAGCAATAATCTAAAAATCGACCTCCTGTTTGTGCTAAATTACGAGGCTCACGATTCTTTGATACTTCTCCAGTTAAATAGATGAAATTAGCAACCAGCAGAACTAGCGGAGCTTTAAAATGAATCTCAGAACATCTCTGTTTTTATACATTTTGAGACAATATCCCTTGAATCACTGTATTCATGGTCTTGGCTTCCAAAGTGACTGTACCTTCCTACCCGTCCCTCTCCCTGCTAAACATTCAAAAAATATCTGGTCAGTTGTGGGTCCTACAATCTAATATATTATTCATTTAGTTTATTTATAGATAATTATTTATCACTTTTAAATGGTCTTGTGGAGTCAGGTTCCACCTCCTCTTTTTATTTCTTAGTGCATCTTTTGATGTTCACTCTAATTGGAAAACCAATCTTTCCTCTTTGGATCAGCTCCTGTGTGGTTAGATCCTTATTTATCTGAAAGAAAACATTGTGTTCCTCACATTAATATTGCATCTATACCTTCTGACTCCACTGCTCTGTTCTTGGCTGTCTGCTTTCCTCTCTTTATAATTCACCTCTTGTCCAAATTACATGCAGTAATTCCCACTCTCACGCTGATGACACACAGCTGCATCTTCCAGTAAAAGCTCATAACCCTCTGCTTGTGAAAAGTTGAATGTTATAAAATGGCTTTTTTTTTTAATGATGTTAAAACAGGCTCAGTTTGAACAAGCAACAGTAATTCAGTAATTCCTCACAGTGTGAAGTTTGGTATTTCTTTTGATCCAACCCTCTCTTTTCATCAGCGCATTAGAGACACCATTGAAGACTTGGTTCTTCTTGATTTTCTGGACGGCCATGTGATGGCTCAAAAAGTTTTGAGTTTTGATTTTAACAGAATCAAGAAAATCCATTTCATGGAATCCAGAACTTTTGAAGACTTGACGCCAACTTGAGGTTCCCTTCGCTCTCTGTCCATGTTGGATCTGCCTTCAAGGTTCCTCTACGATGACAGACAAAATCTTGAATTTGCAGGCACCTTCACACATTTCCAATCTCCTTATATGTCCCATCCCGTGTTATTCACCCTTACATTACCCTCTTCCTCTGAAACAACCTCCCTGATTACACCAGTCTTTCTGACTCTGTTGAGGCCTTTAAATCCAAACCATTATACTTTTTCTGTTAGTGACATTTATTCCCTAATGTTTTCCTCTTCCCTGTCCACAATTGTCACTCATGCTCTCCTCTCACGACCAGCGGCCATCCTGCTTCCGCTCTCCCTCACCTGGCTGTTGGTATTTCACACCAGATGTTTTGGATGTGATCCTTCAGGAGCTCCATTCTCCTCATATAAAGAATATGTGCTTGGTTTGGGCTCTTGTATGTTTGTTTAATGTCACTTCTCCAGGTCTTCATGGAGGCGAGGAGGTCGCATGGCTCATGAATGTTATTATATTCTTCATGAATGTTTATAATCTGTAATGAACCAGATTGTCAGTCTATGCAGCTGTACACAATATCTACCTGTCCATCCTCTTACAGGGATCCATCCTCTGTTGCTCTTTGTGAGGTTTATAACATTTTACTCATTAGATTTTTTGGGGTGGGGGGGCTGTTTCCTTCTCTAATTTGTGGGTCTAAGATCTAAGTGCGTTGACTCACCATGTGCTGAACATGAAGCCTGAGGGGATTTCAGCTATGAGTTGCGAAAGCACACATTTCATTTAACATATTTGAACAAACACTTCACTTTCTCTAATAACATACAATTGCTAAATTGGTTAAGAAAATTAATATAACTCTATCTTACTTAATACATCTGCTGGTCAATGACATTTTTATATTCATAATGTGGCAGATTTTTTCTAAGAGGCAACATTTCTAACTAGTCTGGTACCTATTTAATCAACAAATAGAGTTAGCCTGCAGAATTAGGGGTCTGGTGGTTTGCATGAGGTTGGCCGGGGATTCAGTCAAATTCCCTGTTTGAATGATTATTTTAGTCCGCCCCTGCAACTAAACATGTGCACAGCTCTCACATGCACTTCCGACAACAGCTGCAAATTATGTGGGTTTCTGTTTTCACAAAGCATCATTCATTTTGGGAAAAATCTTCCAATTTACCATGGGTGACTCACTGACAAACAAAACAAAACAATTAGAAATAAAGAAGCAAATAAACCACCATCTCCTCTCCTTCCTTGTTTTCTGTTTCATTCCCTTCATCTCCTCTCTTCTCTCTCTCACTCTCACCATCCCTTTTTTCTCCTTTCATTTCTTAGTTCTCTCTTTTTTTTCTCCCGTCCCTCGTTCCTCTGCCTTTATTTCCCTCTCTCCATCAGTACAGTCGGCCAATGACAGTGAGTGCTGGGGCTGAGGAAATGGATGGTGTGTCTATTTATAGAATCAGGGAAGGAGGGCAAACCAAAAGTAAGGGAACGAGAGAGAGGAGGAGGAGGAGGAGGAGGTGGAGGAGGAGGGATGAGAGGAGACGATAGACCTGCATTGTGCCACTGCCTCTGGTCAGAGACAGTTGGAGATTCAGAGAAGCAGCATCACTGGCTGCAGACACAGCATCTTGAATAAAAAACACATATCCAGCTGCAGAGAGAAAAGCCTGCAGACGGATACCTGCGATTGCAAGAGAGGAGAGGAGAAGAAAGGACTCGACAAAAGACAATTTGGAAGCAGGTGAGTCAGAAAGCAAATTGTGCAGAAATGCGTTCCATAATTACTGATAATGTACGGGGTGAAAATACACAGGCTGCCTGTTCTGCTGCTGCTGCCATGTGAACCAGTTGGAGCTGTTGTGTACCAAAGGTGTAGTCTAAATTTAGCAATGGTTACACCTTGGAAGAAACAGGGAGAGGCTGGTATTTTGGTTTGGCGTGCACTATTTTTGGCACTGAGGCTGGGACAAAAATACACTGTGGGCTACACTCAGGGTTGAAACAATATGGGGTTGCATGAAAAAAATACAGGCTGACACATTCTGTGGCTTTACATGACTGAGAAGCCCATTTAAAATAGTCCTGTATTTATGCTGCTTCTTTTCTGGGGCTGTTTGTATTTTGGGCTGTTTACACTGGCTCTCCAATGTAAGCAGATGGTGTCTGAATATGGGGGGAGAGAGGAGAGTCAGGAGAAGGTAGAGGAAGGTTTATATGTGAATAACGTTTTGATGGATATAGTGTACGGACTGTGATGGCTGTGTTTCCAAATGCTTCAGGCAACTAAGTGTCATTTGTCAATGTAATGGGCAAAATTCAGTGATTGGAAAACAAACATTGAAAGCTGTTAAAAATAACCGTGATGCTTGAAAAATTGTTGCCATCTCAGACACAAACCTCAATTATAAGACTCAAAGAAGCTGGTGAATCAAATAATGCTTTCTCTGGTGTATAGCACACAGATGTGATTGTTTAACACCAGCTAATATTGTCCACTGCTTCCTCTATATCCTGGAAAAAAGTCCAATAAATGAGAAGACAAAAGAGCTCAAACCAAATCATACTTATGGTCCATTACTCAGTGTGTATATTCCCAGTGAAGTGATGTTTTGTCTGATGACCTCTGTCTTCCTCGTCCTCCTCTCAGCCATGCGACCGCGGTCCAGACTGCTGTCCAAGAGACGACTCCTGCTGCCCACGATCAGAGAAGGCCCCGAGGAGACGGTGAGGGATCGGAATGAGGCCAACACGCTTCACATTGCATCTGTCTCCTCTGAGGACTACCTCCTCTCCATCTGCCACCTGGCTCACCCCACCTTCCCCAGCAGAGATGTTTCCCCTGACAACACACAGCACACAAGGCAGTTGCATGTTGGTCACCAGAGGCTGAGGCTGAGGTCCACTGGGAAAACATCCACCAGATATGAGTTCAGCCCCGCAGAGGAGGCACAAGCCGAGCAGAGAGAGGACGAAGAACTGAGTGGCAAGCTGATGTTTGGCAACTCTGACCCTCTGGAGTATCTTTACGGACACCAGAGCAACCTCTCAGGTGGTGTGAGGAGGGCGTTTGTGGAGGGAAGCTTCATGAGACAACATGGAAGCGTATGGGAGTGCCCGGCTCGCTCCAGGGCAAACAGCATCCCCCGGGCCTCAAGTCCAGTCCCCCCACGCCAACGCAAGAGCAGCTGCCCTGAGCTACACACCAGCAGTGACACATCAGCTCCGGATATCTCTCCAAAACACAGCTCATCCAGGTTGGAGGCCCAGAGAGGGACCCTGGTAGAGAGAGGAGCAGAGGCCGAGAGGCACAAACCTGCCGTCAAACAATCCCTGATCTCCCAGTGGATCTCTGACTGCAGGTCAGCGTGGAGAGAGGCGCGTGTGCGGGTCTGCATGCTGCCTGCAATCGCTGAGATATAGTGGCACAAGCAGACAGGCGTTGTGAAAGAAGACATTCCTCAATAAAGTGTCCAGGTCTTTTTCTGTCAGTGCATGAGACATTGGCATCAGGAGATATGTAGACGTGTATTATGCAGATTATGTAACAGGGAAACAAGTAAATACACATTCAAAAAGATACAGAGGCAAGTAATGTTGTCATGATTGTCCGACTGTAATGTTACATCAATGTCATCATTTGCTATTCCAACCCTCTTACTCTTGATATATGCTGGTGATCATACAAAACATACAAATCTGCAAAGTCCTTTTATACGTTTCTGTGTTTTGTGAACCGCATAGAAATAAATAAACAAATATTTTGATACTCCAAGATATCTGATCTGTGATTTCTTTTTTTTTATCATCGGCCTGTATGAGCTGTGTTTTCCTGCATGTGCAAACCCATGAAAATGAACTCCACTCTCGCCTCTGCTGGTGTCAGGAGCTGGAGTTTCTATGGTAACTGTCGTGGGATCCTGCGCTGGTAAACACAAGTGTGGAGAAACACAGGCTGAGCGAGGATGACACAGCTGAACCTAAACGCACAAGGTACACACACAGCATCTGCTGTCTTCACTGGAACAACACATTTGCCTCAAAAGAAATTCAGTGAGATGAAATAAACACCAGATTCCTGTTGTTGCTGATTCACATTAACACATTAAACATTTACAAATTAAATTACATTTCAATTGCACAAACCAAATATGATTTTTAAATTCAACTGTAGAACAATTTTTTAGCAAATATTGTCTGCCGTGCTTGAGTGGGTTTTGCAAAAGAAAACAGACACACACAAGACAGCAAGAGACAAGCCTCGGGCTGTAGTCTTGAATCTGAAACACTAGAGGGCATTAGTACATCAGTTATCCATAACCAGCCTCATTATATATTTTATAACCTCAAATCTCCCATAGATAGGTAGATAGATAGATAGATAGATAGATAGATAGATAGATAGATAGATAGATAGATAGATAGATAGATAGATAGATAGATAGATAGATAGATAGATAGATAGATAGATAGATAGATACTACATTGATCCCGAAGGAAATTCAAGCATCCAATGGCAGTAACATACATTGAACATACATACTTATGATATTGAAGTATTTCTGGGTGTGTAGTTATGTTCTACCTTCAAGAGACAGTTGAGGATTTGATAGCGATTCAGAATTTCAGAGCTTTGAACTTTCATTGGTATGTTAATGGTAGTTACAGGTTTAGATCTGGTCTAAGTGTAGTGTAGTTAAGCTGGGGCTCCTGTCACTTATCATAGCTTTCCAAGTTGAGTTGAGTTCTCACTTTTAGTTTTAACCAAATACAGTGGATTGTGACTTTCATATCGTAAAATACCATGGTCTAAACTAACTTAAAAGTTGGAATAAAACACAATTATCCTTTGAAAATGACTAGTGAGAAGCTTGTAAGTGAACACACACAGTAACACACACACAGACACACACTAATGTCGGAACAAAGGGGGGAACATTACAGTCTATGGTTTCAGAAAAGAAAACCACATTCTCTTTCACAGGAAAACCCTTTCACACTTACCTCAGCACTGTCAAATGAAATGCAACAAGGCCTCTTGTTTAGCAGCCTGGTGACCACTCAAAACTCATACGAATATAAATAAAATATTTAGAAAATATCTTCTGTGTTTGATTAATTTAGTGTAACATTATCTCTGAACAGTAGCATTTTCAAACTCATGACACGTTCTTAAACTTGATTAAATAAAATAAAATGATTTTGGTGTTAAATATCATTCTTATTTTTATCGACTAATCTCAACCATGTGGTGGAGAGAAGCATCTAAATGTAAGAACCACATAGAGGAACAATCCACTTCTGAGAAACCAGTGAAACTCGTTTAACCCTTCACGATCGTCTCAGGAACTCAAAGACACTGTTTCCTACAACGCAGTTTTGTTATGAACAAGCTGCATCTACACTTGTTTTATTTTGAAACTTCTCTTCTATCATCAATCAACCATATTCACCAATCACTATATGTCTCAAAGGGTTTTACAAAGTACGACATGCTCTGTTCTTAACCCTCAAGAAGAGGCAGGAAGAACTACCAAAAAACACAAAACCCTCAGAGAGCCACATGAGAGGGATTCCTCTCCCAGGACAGAGAGAATAGATTTAACTGAACACATCAACAATTTTCACCACATTGATTAAAAGAAACCGTTTTACATCATGGAAAGGTGTGTCAATGTTTAAAGTATTTATACATAAGAAAATATCAGATTTAACTTCTTGTGTGTCTCTCTTGCTTTGCTTCCTGTCTCAGTGATGTTTAAATCATCCCTGTTTATCCCCCTCTGTTCAGTTTGGTTCTATCCTGTTTGTTGCTGCCATGAAAAATGCAGATTAAAAACAATCTCTTTAATGGAGGTAATTAATGTTTTGAGTGTGACTCATTGCTGGGATCTTTACTGTATCACTTTTATTTCTACTCATAAAGAAGTACTTTAACTTACTTCTTTTGGTCAGTTTAAAGGACTTCAATACACAGTCAACTATAAATATTTTTGTAGAGCATTTCTTAATCTTCTCAGATATGTAAAGATTAGATACTTGTGATTTGATGCTTTACAAATAAATAAATAATCTTCTTGTAGGAGCCACTTTTAAATGAAATGAGAAGTGCAACCAGATCAGGCTGACTAACCGGTGTCTGCAGAGGAAGAGGATGCTGACGTTATTAGTTCCTGTGGTTCCATTCTTTCACAAGGTCATATTTGTTCTTTGCGATGAGCTGCTTATCAAGAAGGATACATTAATTATTCAAGATGGTTTAAGTTGGAATTCCCCCTGCATAACCAAACCCACATTCACCCTCCCATACCCACACACATCAAAAAAATATATTTCCAATGAACACTGTTATTTGTAATGGACATTTAGTTTTGTTTGTGTGCTGGTGAGAAAAGGAACAAGCTGTACTTCACTGAGCTGCTTCACTCTCCAGTCTCCAATCAGGTGCCCATGAAATATTAACTGAAGAAATGTATAAAAAATTTAAGCTTGCTAAGTGCAGTCTGTCTGTGGGAATGAAAATGTGACAGTTTACTGATCTGTAGCTACTTCTAGATATTACTATACCTTTATATCTTTGGTATATATATATATATACATATGTATATATGTATATATACATATATATTCAAATATATGATATGTTATATATATTGTGACTGGAGAAGTCACTCCTGTGACCACTTGACCATTGTTTCATCTGTACCATTGTGCAGTGCCAAACAAAGAAAATAGTACAAAAACCCATGTTTAACACTAAATATCAATACATAAAATATTTTCCAACATTGCATAATTTAAAAATGCACTGTCATCGTGTTTAAAGGTTCAAGTCAACCATGTTACAATAAAATTCTACACACTGTACCTTTAATGAGATAGAAAAATGAAAACCTATTAAAACAAGAAAAATCATTGTGGTGTCTGAAATGCCATCTGTTTTGTTCTCTTTCAATGAAGTTGATCTATGGGTCTGAAGCCCATAGATCCTGAGGATTCGGAGGGTCATAAGTTTAGGCTTTCAGAGGAAAACTGAACATATACGTTAGGGCATTAGATCACGGCTCTAACGGTCACTCTAAATTTTAGCTGGCGCCTTTCCCTATCTGTTACCAGGCAGATGAGGAGGGCTGGAGGAAAGCCAGATGTGTTTTCCTGAGGTTTACGACAACATCTCTCATACAGGGAGTTGAATCTGTTAGGCAGAAGAGATTCACATTGGCCCCGAATCTCTCTCTAGGCAGACTGCAGTGCTTGTATTGATGCTGAACTTTTTGTAATAAACCTTTTATACAATGAAGACGGTTTCCTTCATCATCTTCACATCATCGCTACCACAATGTACAACATCAGTAAGATTACAGAAAACTGTAGAAGCCAAAGGAAAATATAGAGATTCAGCAGATATATTCATTATCCATTGTTTTCTCTTCTCATTCTTATCAACAGTAGTGTTCATTGCAAGTGGCTTCACATCACAAGTGATTGTCAGTATAATTTAATTGTCCTTCACAAGTGATCATCCTTTAGTTTCAGCATTGTCTCCAGCTCTGATGCCTTAAAGCAGAACAAAAAGTGAAAGAAGATTTTGGATAGAATAAATAGAAAGGGGAAAACTGGAAGATGAGATTTGTCTTTTTCCTGAAATGTGAAAAAGGATGTTAAGGTGAAAGCACTTTTAGCTGAAACCAAACATTTCTTTTCAAACCTGTGACCGTTAGAGGATATGTGTTGATACCGGATACACATATTAGAACAAGACTCTATCACATTTGACCAATGTTAGTGAAACATTCAAACCACAAATGGAACATCAGTGAAACTACCATGACACCATAGAGGAAAATAAATGAACTGATGCTTTCATTTTTGTACTGAGCACTCTCTCATGTGAGTTGATTCTGTGGAGACTGTCTTTAACCAACAATAGCACCACCTACACTGTGCATTGCCCCACGATCACAAATATATCTAAGTTTATTTGAATAAAGTCAATCAGAAACTGTTAAAATAGCAACAATCTTTTGAATTTACTTTATGTTCCTCATTGTGGCAGAAGGGATGTAATTTGTCATGATTTCATTGAAATACCAGGTCCACATATTGAGTTCAGTGTCTAAATATGCAAATATAAAATAAGATACCTGTCATCATTTAACTAGATGTCTTTTTTTCTTAACAGGACTAAATACAGAAAAGAAGAGGTTTTCTCTATTCACTAGACAATTTACTTAAACATACAGGGACCTGGCTCTGTTTTTTTATTTTGAAGAATAATTAAAATAACCCTCCTGATGGGCATGGTACTGGCAAATCAAGTCTACACAGGTACTGGCTGCACTTGTCTCAGTCAGATTTAGAAACCCTCACCTTCAAATGTCAACTCAAATAGATAGAATCTTTTATTTTCCAAAACCTGACAATATCTCTCCATAATATCTATCCATGTATGTGTGTATGTATTCATTTGCTGCACACATTAAAAGCTCTATTAAAAGTTTGATGTAGAAGTTTGATTGTTTGCTGGTTTACTTTCTTTGATGTTTTATTCTCATACATAAAATCAAATGTATTTCTATTCATCTAAAATCTGTTCTAATGATTTTGGACACACTGTGGTTGAAAGGCTAATTTTGGAATGAGTGACCGTTTCTTTCTCTCTTGTGGTCTCCTGAAGTTTCACTTTCCACTCGCAAAAAAATTCCCTTGATGACAACGAGGAAGAGGTGTGTGGCTGAAGGATGTATTTAAGGCGACCCCGCAGCCTCTACCCCTCACAGTGCTCTGTCAACACACTTGGCTTCCTTTAACACTCACTGGTCTCACCACAGATCACTTCTATCACCAACAGCAGCATCTGTGTCATCTCGACCGAAGAGGAAACCAACAATGTCCGGCCTCATCAAAGTGCTCCTGCTCCTGGCTGCTGCTGTCTGCATCTCTACAGCCATGCGTAAGTTTTCAATCTCCCGTCTCACCATGTTGGAGCTGGAAGCTGTGATTGACCATTTTGTTTTTTCTTCCTCTACAGCTAACGAAGCCGGACAGAACTGTCTGTGTCAGAAGACCTCTAATACCACTGACGGGTCAAAGTTAAAGGACATCCAGATCTACCCGGCAACCAATTTCTGTGACAGAGTGGAGATTGTGTAAGACACTTTTTTATAAGAATGTGGGATGTGATGAGGAGACACTATAGCTCAGACATTTAGACATGATTGAAACTGTTTACAGGCAGATCACAATTTCAGAATATAACTTTTATTTATTATATTATATTATATTTATTCATCCATTGTGTTTTTTAAATGACCTTATCTATTTTTGTCCACCTGAACAGTGTCACCACCAGGGCAGGCCGTCGCTACTGCCTGAACCCCCAGTCAAAAGTAGTGAAAGATAGATTGATTCGCATCATGTGAGTATACACACAACACAGGCCTGAATCAAAGTCTCAACTTCAGACCACAATGACAGTAATTAGTCACATAATCCAATTCATCAAACCACTGGGATGTGTCTAATGTTTCTCTCCTTGTTTTACTGTCTCCTCCAGCAAAAAACCCAGTCTGTCCAGCTGATTTTCCTTCCAATGGCAACATGTGGTTCTCTTTCACTCCTTCGATAAACATATGACCTCTGACCCTCTAACGAAAGCACTTTCAGTGAATGTAGACGTGAAATGAATTCAAATTTTTATCTATTTATCGTCTATTTATATTGATTTCTCTGTTTTATCTTACTTTCTCTGATTTGTTTTGTAAACAGATTTGTATTATATGTTTTCTCTGCATGTTGGTAACTTTTTTTAAATAATAAAAAATGAAAAAAAATCAATGGAGCATTGAGTAATGGTTTGATAAGGTTTGTGTCTTATATCAACAGTGCTATCTTGTGGTTCAGGGCTGCTAATGCAAACGTGCCGGCTGACATGTCCAGCGATCTCACGCAGGCTTAGGTTGCAAAGCATGAAACCTCCCAGGGAGTTAGTCTCTAAGGAGTCTCGTAGTCACGGAGAATTGGTCTTACTATAGTGTGCACATGTATCAGAAACCAGGGGACAACAAAGCTGCAGGCAGAGATTACAGGTCAACAACCCCCCACCTGTGTGTGACAAGGGGCGGCTTATTTGGCTTGAGTCTCATAGGCTGTGATCATCTACACCCATCACACACACACACACACACACACACACACACACACACACACGCACGCACTTAAACACCTTCACCTAAAATAATGTCTGCACCTTAAAATTTAATGATTTACATTTATGTGACTTGTTTTTCCCCCCACAAAGTCCCCATAATGTGAATGTATAATAATATAATATAGTACCTGGACCACCACACACACACACACACACACACACACACAGGTTTGCACTGCAATCCTTATTTTTTGCATTGACTTCCATTCATTGTTAACAGCCAAGCCAAAAACTTATCCTGAACCTTGACCAAACTGATATTCACATCTTGCCTCTAACATCAACCAGGAAATCACATTATGCATCACTGAGACCAGGTTTTTGTCCCAGGTAGGTCTCCTTGTCCAACGTCAGTGTTGCATTTTACTGGAAAAGGTCCTACATGGGTCACCAAAACATGAACACACACAAAGTTTACTCTAACCTTGAATCATGTTTTCACCTCAGAATTTCATGATGTGACTTGTTTTTGTCCCCGTAATGGAAAGAGAAACCCCCATAGTGTGAGTGTGTAAATAGATTTAGGTCCACACATCGTGAGTGATATCTGGAGTGCACACACACTCACGCACACACTCAGTTGTGTGTCCATAACTTCACCTTAAACCTAAACCTTAAACTTAAGCCTGAGCTAAACCTAACCTTGAATCATGTCTTCACCTTAGAGATCGATGTGACTTGTTTTTGTCCCAATAATGGAAAGACAAGCCATTAAACCAAGTCTTAACCCTCAAGCAGCCCACTGAATTTGTGCGGACCAACCACAATGTCGTCACAATGATGGTATTGAACCAAAATTGGCCCCCATAACTAGAGATAGACATACACACACGCTAACACACAATCGTGTTTCCATGACTTCAGAAGAAAACACATTGATATCATGGAAACGTAGTCCCCTCTTGCCTAACCTTAACTAAACTTAAACTTAACCCTAAACGTAACCCTAACCTAGTTCTTAGAACAAGCCTCAACTTTTAACTTGGAGGACAAGTTCCCATACTATGACTGATTCTGGTCCCTGCAATATGAGTAATACCAGAAACACACACACACACACTGAGCAGACTTATGTTTATGTTCTTGGATTTAAATTATTTGTTTTCTTCATATCTTCACATATTTGAAAACGATGACACGTGTCGACAGTGTCGATGCATTATTCCCAAAATGCAGCAGGACTTTCGACTCATCACTTCCGCCGCCGGCTGCTGTTGCTGGTGCGTTCACTGTCGCTGCGTGTTTGCGGCTCCCGGCTCCGCTGTTTACTCTCCTCGTGTCCAAAAGTCATGGATGAGGCGAACGTCAAACACACGCACAGCATCTGTCCCTTCACTCCGTCTCACCTGGAAGACTTTGGCAAAGACATCGCTGCAGCTGCTGAGTAATCGGTGCAGCGGAGGAGGCACTTTGAGGTAAATGTTTACAATGAGTGCGTGACGAGCTGTTAACGTGAACGCAGCAGATGACTGGACATTCTTATATCACTGGATATTCTTGTTGTATTGTAATGCAAAGAGAGTTTTAGTGGAAGATGCACACACATCAGAGTGGCTCTTGTTATTATAGGCTCATTCCACTGTGTATTCCAGCCTAACTATGGTGTGATTCCCTGTTTTGCAAGTCACTCTCTGTGTCTGTCCCCAGAGCTGACGTGAACAACTCAACTCAGGAGCAGATTTCTGCCACCATTCAAGTCAGTGAGGGCAAAGTGAGCTCAGCCAAATCTTAGAATGATTGCTGACAACACATGCAGACAGCTTCATCACTACACAAGAGACACTGAAGGGAGCTTTCTTGTGTTTCCTTTATTCTGTAGTTTCATTTCCTTGTGAAAATGATCCTGCTGTAGTTCATAGAAGTGGAGGAGGATTCTGACATTAACTGATATTGATGACGCTGCTGTAACCAGACTCTGGTTCTATTTGGAGCGAGTCGGAAAACAGCTCTGTGTGCTTGCTCTCTGACTTAACCATGCTCAGTGGTGGGATGGAACATAGTACATTTACTTTTATTTTATTTTATCATCACTTTTACTCCACTACATTTTTAGCAAAAACCTGTATTTCTACCCTATTACATTTTTACACCATAACGAAGACTGTTGCATTAGTGAGTAGGCTAAACTCAGAAAGTACTTTTAATACTTTGTATATTTAGAAGCAAATATTTACTTTTACTTGAGTTTATGTGTTTGTTCTTTGTTTTAACTTTTGCTGGAGTTTATTCTCGTGTATTTATTTGTTCATTTACTCAAGTAAAATGTTTTCTTTCATTTATTATGTCTGAGATGACAGCGCTTAAGTGTTGTTCTTGCAATACACACATTGCATTTAGATGAGCATGACCTTTTTGTCTGTCAACTGACCCTGTGTCTATGTGTGATGTCATGTGATGCAGTGCTCAGGTTCGCAGTCCAAAGTCCAACCGAGCTGACCCCACACTGTGAGTCTCCTGTGGCCCTCCACTCTCATCTAGTGTCAAAATGGCCTCAAGACGGGGAGAAATTCCAGGTAATGTGGAATTTAAGATTTGACAGATTATCATACATAATTCGATCTGAGTAAAAATACTTTTTTCTGCATTGTTTTGTGTAGATATCTGAAATGGTGCCTTTATGGGTTTGGAAAACACAGTTCTAACTGGTCTATTCATTTCCATATTTCAGCGCTTGAGTCAGGCACGTCGTCCTCACTCTTTGGTACTTTATCCTCTCCTCTTGGAATGACTCGGCGCAATATCAGCTATGACGAGATCATGGATACACCCATGCATTCACCACCCCCAGACCTAACTGTCAACATCTTATGGAAAGACCCAGTCATCCCACAGCACAAGTTCAGAAACACATCAGAGGTGTTTTCCTGTTTTATTTTGGTTTCTATCCACACCAAACTGTTTTGGCAACATGAACTGGTTACCTGAACAAAATGTTGCGTGATCTGTCTCTTGTCAAACATGTTTTCTTTGAGGTTTGGTGCATGCTGGTACTACTTGTCAACTTGCTTGCATGTCGATTCTCTAATTGTTTTACACATTCATCTTAACCACTTCAAATTGTGTGACTATAGGGGGATGAGATGGGTGTGAAGATGGTGACTTTTGAGGCTGCAGCGCCAGCCAAGTCCCCTGTGCCTGTGGTGAAAGCCAAAGCCACATCTTTAATGAGCTCACTTATGATCAGTAAGTAAAAATTAAAAACATGTAAACTCATTACATTTATTTATTCATTTTTAAAATGAATATTTATTTTCATTTTAAAAATGATGACCATTTATTTTCATTTTTAAAAATATCTTAACACACAGACCCAGAAAAACAAGTTTAATAAACAATCTTCAGAGTGTCAGGAGACTATATTGTAGTGTGGTACAAGCACAGACTAATTGTACCTCTATTGCTGACACTATGTCTGTCTTCACTTAGAGCAAAGCCAGGAGAACCTCCAGAGGTTTGAGCACCAGGCAGGGCTGACTGACACTGGGTACTCTCCCCACAAAGGCCTCTCCGCTGAGGAGACTTGCTTTCACCGACTGAGTGACGGCACAGTACCAGTGAGTAAAAACCAATGTGAACTGTAGCAGCTTGATTTGTGCGTGTGTGAGAAGTTTGTGATCTGAAATAATCATCTCTTCACACCGTCACATGGCATGTTATAATGTTGAGGTCACAGGTCAGATTATGATGACATTGTTTTTTTTAGAATTAGAACAGAGTAATAAAACAAAGATTCTAGCGATATAATTTTCATCAATACCAATACGAGAAAAGTCCAATGCATATGATTCTTAAAAATGGTGCACAATGAGGAGGTATAGCTCATCATTGATCCACCTTCGATTTGTAAAATGTTTTTACACTAGAGTTCAATCTCCTTTTATTCAAGTGCAACAGAGTGATGTGTGCGTGTGTTATTCCGGTCTCTCTGCCACCCTCATGGTCCTGTTTTACCTGATATCAGATGACCGGTCACAACATCACACGTTGCTTTGTAATGTTTAACACGTGAGATCACATGCACATAGTGTGAGGATTATATTCCCACTGACAGAGCAGCTCTACCTGTGTCATTAACAGGTATTATTGTGGTGAATCATATGGTGATAATCCTGCAGACTGCACGCTAAACATGGTAAACAAATTACGTAATCGGCCTCTCTGTGCGGGTCCATATGACCAGGGTTGCCAGGCAACGCCCTAAAATGGGACGAGCCCCCTTGTTTTCTTAAGCGGACCAATCACCGGGCTCCTCTCATAACGGGCTTCTCTGAGGCCGACAGCGGTTTGTACTGACGCTATCGTCGTAAATAACAATCCCTTAACTTCCATTAACCGCCAGCCATGGACAAAATGAAGGAACATGTCGGAGTGGAGCGTCAAAGAAAACTAATCATAAAAAGGTTTGTGAAGAAGCTGCTGTAGCAGTAAGCTAACTCTTCCTCTGAAGGGAAACAGGCCGCTGGCTGGCTAGCTAGCTAGCTGGCCTTCAAGCTAACCATGGTAAACAAACTCGTTCCTGTAAAACATTATCAGCCTTCGTCCACCTGGGTTAAAAACACTGTGACGCTTTATAACGGAACCAGAAACAATGACAATGGCGTAAACTGTGGCTCTTTAACTTCAGCTTGCTACATAGCTCGATGGATTAATGTTATGTGATGGATGCATGTTATCTTGCAGTCCAGCTACAGTTAGCTTAGCAACCGCTAACCAGCGTGTATGCTACACTTAACGGTGACATTGCGTGATGTGAATTGGAACTACAGCATAACACAAGAATTGGGGGAAAATCCCGTGACAGATTTAAATGAATTATGTTTCCATCTCACTGTTCACCCCCCGTGTAGGCCCATCGTGCAGTGTGATGTTCACATCTGGTTTAACCATCTGGGGCTGGTTTACTTTGACATTTCGTTCAGGTTAACATTAAAAACGAGGCGTGAATGTTTGCCTGCATTGTGCCATGCTTATGTAACATTCAGAATTAGTTGCATCAAGCTCTCTGCACTGTAAGGCCATCAATAGCAAATAGCATCACCTGAATCCTCCCACCAGTCAGTTAGAGGTGAAGAAGCTTCTCAGGTGAGAAATAATCAACCCCTGAAGATTTAATACGACATCCTGCTACTCAGCTTTCACCTCTCTGTCACTGTTTAAAGTCAATGAGTTGATCTTTTTTGCAATTGTTATTGTCTGAAAAAGACTAATTCTAGCTGAAACGACAACTAACTCAAATTTCTATATATGGCCACTCAAAGTCAGAGTGCCCCTGAAAGAAGTTTGAATTTTGTTTCGAGCACATATCTCCCTTAATAGTGATCCGAGACGCTTACAATTTCGGTTCCATAGGCTTCACATGTGATCCAATCAAAGATCTGTGACAGCGTGGCCCAAAAGTGTCATGATTTGACAGAGATTGACCTACATGTTTTTTGTCCCTCCTTCCCTTTATAAATCAATCAGAAATTGGTTTAACTTTAACTACATTTGATGTACTTTGGCTGAGGTCCATTGGGGCTGGAGCAGTGATGAAATCTAATGGGATGCCAACCCAAAAAGGTTTAAAAGGCTCTGTGGTGCATGTTGTTATTCATTTCCACCATGACCGCTGTCCTAAGCAGAATACAGGACCACATATACAAGACTGACATGAGTTTGGAAAGACATACAGCTCATGGATGGGAATATTCCTGCATTGAATGGAAGCTTACCTTTCAAAACATTCTTCCAGATATCATTACTGAAATAAATCTTGATTTCAAGGCAAGTACTTTTGAAATGTATTCAGCATGTCAGTTTTGTCTATCTAAAACTGCATATTCATTGTTTGACTAGAAGAGGAAAACCACACCAGGTGCTATTCTCTCCGACTGGTGGTTTTGCAGGTGGAGTCCGTTTTAAGCAATAATCATTTATTGCAGGACTGACCTCAATGTAATACAACTTATTAGGCTTAGTGCTGATCAGCTTGTTGTTTAATGACAGCATGTGTTTCACCATCAGATAACCATAATTGTATTAGAGAGGTCCTCTGTGTGTCTTCTGTCTTTTGCCGCCCACACCACATGGTCAACAGAGATAGGTTCTGAGGCTCTGTGACGCACTTTGTTATTATAATTTTTGATCTACTGGTCCAGAAAAACACTGCTGACCTTTCGTGATGTGTGTTCGTGGAGTGTTTACTCTTTAAATAAGATCAATGCTGACTTTCTGACACACCTCTGACACTGTTAACTGCTAAACTCGCAGACATGAGTGGGAAATGCTATTTGTACAGGACACATAAGTCACTTTCTAAATCACTTTCTAATGTACATTATGATTTTGGACCAGTGAAGGACATTCCTTCATTCCATGTTTGTTGAATTGCTTGTTTTTCTGTCTTTGCAGAAGTTGAGAATGCCAAGTGGGGACTTCAAAGAGGACAGGCTAACAACATCAGCACAATCCACCCCAAGTTGTACCCCTTCTGTCACCCCCTGCGTCACCCCCTGCGTCACCCCCTGTGTCACCCCCCACTCATCACCGGCTGTCAATCGCAGGTAGGCTTCATGCTTCTGAAACGATTTGCTGTCACTCTTATTTTGATGTAATCCCTGACAGAAAATCTACTGTTATAATGAGTGGAACCAGATGTCCTAAGCACAACATGCTTCATTTCCCAGCATTAGCTATACACCAGTAATCATTAAAGCCACTTATTGTTTTAATATTGTGTCTGTTTTGTGTATGAGATTCTATAAAGCGTATCCTTCACATTTTCTTTTATGCTCATTGTTTGGTGGGATTATAGGACCTGGTTACAGCTGAGTCCTGCACCTTTTCTTGCCAACCCAGAGCACAGTCCAAACCTAAGCACAGACATGGGAGGAAATGAAGGAGGAGGAGATAGGTGGACCTTCTTCGGAACTCAATCTGTGGTACAGAAGTCCCCCACCGACCCCGGCTCTGAAACCAGCAAAGGTGAGCGATCTTATATCTGTACACTCTATTGATGACTGTATTGCAATATTTACAGAATAGATTCTCTCAGCAGTAGGTTAACCCCACAGCACGACAAACTGTGGCGAAGCATCAGTGTTTTGTGTTTTCTGCGAATGCAATAATGTTGGTTCACTGCCACCAGTGAACCCTGTGCAGTTCAAAGCAGTTCAGCATTATGTTGAAACCACAATCTGCGATCCAAACTTTGTTTGTTATTTTAACACAACAACATTAACACATAATGCTGGGTGTGGTTTATAGGTTTGACATTTTTGCACCTTAAACCACACCCAGCAGTGATATCATGGGGTCCTGGAGCACACCTGTCATCACCCCTGCAGCAAGGTGAAACAACAAGACTTTCAGGGAGTGGTGAAGCTGTTCTTTAAATTCACAACGGTTAAGCTGATGACTTTAACAGCCACATTTTGGTAAATGATGACAACATCTTCCACTTCCCTCCTGCAGGCTTTTCATTACGGTCTTACTTTGGCCTGCAGAAGTCCTCGACCATGGATGGCACCAACACCCAAATCAACCTCAATGTGCAGGACCCTGCCAACTTCATGCCCCCCAAGATTGATATCTCGGGCATTGAGACCAAGCAGATGCCCCCACGGCCACACAAACTAAAACCTCGGGACATGAATGTTTTAACACCTTCGGGCTTCTGAAGCCACACTTGCTGTGCTGTTACTTCCTGTACCACATAGTCACCATTTCCTCCCCTCTGTCTAGTTGCTCATTTGCTTCCCTTTCTTCCACTGACCCCTCATCCTCCTTGCACTGAGACCGAGGAATGAGGACCACCTATAGTATTAGCTCACTAGCCCCAGAGACATCACCGCACTGTTACTGCTCCCAGCAGACCTATTGCCATCAGTCCACGCCATCATCCCCTTCTTATCTCTTCCAACTCATTGGTCCAATTAAAACACCAAATTAAGTAATTTTATTTGTTATCCCCGAAAGATGTTACTGCTTTGTATTATTATAATTCTTGTTGTTGTTGTACTGTCAGGTAATGGGTGCACTAGAATGCATTGCCTTGCTTAACCCCATTCCATTGTCAGGTGTAGCATGAGATAGGAGTCATTCAAGTATTTTCTCAGTCCCTTGCTTCAGTTGATCACTTTAGCATTGCCTCTCAAGCTAACACGGACCAGCTATTTCAATTTCTAATGCTCTGTTGCCTCATTTGTACATTTTCTTTATTTTAAATAGGCTCACAGATTGTAATTGTGTAGTGATTCTGTCTGCTAGCATGCAGAGTATAATGTGGTATGACTGATACTGTGCCTAAACTTGCAGTGTGTATGATTTTGGCTTTCTTGCCATATGAGCTTTTGTTTTTGTACTACATGTAAGAGTGTCTTATTTTACTTTGACAGTATGACTGCTGACCTGATGTGATTTGTTTTGACTATTATTTCAACTTATTTTCACATTGATCTGCTTTAATTCAACATTGGTCATTCTTAATAGTAGGTATTGCATAAGGTTTATAATTTATACATGGCACTACAATTTAGTTAAACATGCTTGAAGTGGCCACTTTCAATTTTGTGTGTGTGTGTGTGTGCCACAATTCATGAATCTCTGCTATTTTATTTGAAAGAGTTGATTAAGATGATGTAATTGCACAAAGGAGCTTTTATCCTTCTCACATCTGAAAATAAATCTGATGGTAATGAGCAACAATTCCTCCTTGTTTTTTCCCTTGATGGCATTATTTGAAAATGGATTTACAGTCACATACTCCCATGTTATACCATCACCCACAACATGTTAACAATATTGTGTGCTTTATCACAGGGAAACTGTTTTGTCTTTAGCGTCTGAATATGGCAGCTCTTTCTGTAAAGTAACATGCTCTCGACTGAAAGACTTTTGAGTGTGACACTGGACTGCCCCCTATGTTTTCACATTTGCTTCAGAAATCAGACTACAAAAGCTTTTGAACTGTCCTGTAAATCAAACTGAACTGTCGTTTGGTTTTAATAGAGGCTAATGATAATAATAGTAATAATAATAATTGCCCTTCGAAGGGAAATTAATTTGTCACAGCAGCAGGTACAGAGACAAAAACACAAAACAAAATACATAGTATACACAATCATTGCAAACAAGTTATAGTTTTATATGTTGTGTTAACTGCAGTCTTTGTCCACAAGATGGTGCAATAACATCACAATGAAATCACTGGGTTGTTCTAAATCTAGGTTTTACCTTTGTATTCATTAATGTGTTCTTTTATTTCAGGCTGTTATTAGATAAGAATCATGGGCAGCAGAGTGAATATTGCACTCAAATAAACCATTAAATAAACCATGATATTATTTTCCCTAAAATTAAAACTGTGTTAGATAATCAGAAAATTAATTTCCTCCACCACTCAATCATGGTGACAGAGGTGTGTAGAACCAGAAAGACAAGATGAGTTTCTGTGTATACTAGTTTATCAGGTCATCTGCTGCGTACGAACATATATCCTGCCTCGTTACCACACAACAGCTAAATATTATCCCTTCACATCAAAGCAAACATTCAAGCCATCAGGAAGCAGAAACATTAAAGAGCGGGGTCTGATCCCCTATAGGCTCAGCCACGAAGCAGCAAGATTTATAGCCCCGTAAAAACTCTGATGCTGTGTTCAGCAGCAGCATGTGTGCATGGGCCGGATTTGTACAGGCTGTGCCATTACTGTGTCATTACTTACAACTTCACACTAAACATTTATACTCTACTTATTTATTATGTTGTACTTATTTATTGTCTATGTGAATAATGAATCCTCCATGGATGACACATTTTTCTCTGGATGTGCTGCTCTAAGCAAGGCCTGTTGCAAAACTTTCGCCCTCAGTGACTTTAAATATTTGACTCTCAGTTACTCAGAAATTAGCTGGAACTTCTAAAAGACGTCCACTTTTGGATTTAATTACAGGCCACTGAGCGTCCAAGTCTGGTTTTCAGATGGTTAGACAGGAACAAAGGTGAGTGTCCGATCAGACGGGCAAGTGCAGACAGAAAACTGTCAGTCAGGGGCTGGACAGATGACACAAAATGAAAAGCAGGAAGAGGATGAAGTGCAGGGAATTTGGTAAAGCTACAAATTTGAGATTTTTAGTTTTCAGTCACATTTCTGCATGTAACAGCATATAAACTACAACAGAGATAACTGTCACTCTATCGATCAAACTTTATTTATATAGCACCTCTTAAACAAGACAGTTGCAGTTGGAAGTGATTTACATACATGGGACCAAATGTGTCTCAACACTAAACCAAAAACACAGCACAGGAGGAGGAGAAGAGGGTGGGGGACACTGGTGGGGAGTGAAACACAGGAACAAGGAAATAGAGAGCAAAGGGTGGAGTGCCCATGCAGCCATGACATAATACAGATGTCTCTCTCTCTCTTTCTCTCTCTGGGTCCGACATGATGTGGTTTGTGTGAGAGAGAGAGAGAGAGACACCCCCCCCTCCCTGCTCCCCACCTCGGCTCTGATCCCACAGAAATCATTTAGCTCACTCACAGATGTGCAAAGCTGCTCACCAAAACAAACACGATGGCCTCATCTGCAATCTGACGTGACTCACTCACTTACTCATTTGTAGGGTTTTTTTCCCCTTTATTGAAAAAATGGTCTGACCAAATTGTTTCCCTAACAATCTGAAAACAATGACTTTCCCTCCAAAGACTGTGATTGAATTCCTCACACCCAGATGACACAAACTTCCTCTTGCCCGTTTTTTGTCGAACAACCATAATGTGGACAGGGAGCAATTCCAGTGCTTGTCTACAAAAAACGAATTCAGGTTTACGTCTGTTAGTGATAATACGCCTGGAAAAACCCCATTAAGAGAATAAAAGCACTCTGCATACAGGTCAGCTTAGAGGAACATTGTGTGAACTTTCATCTAACATGGAGGAGTGTTGGAAGATTTCATGTCAGGGTGACTCAAGGACTGTGCCAGGAGGTTCTTCCACCAGTGCGTACAGTGGATTGCTGCGCTGCTGATACCTGACCCACACAGAGAAAGTATTTTCAAAGTTTTTTAAAAGGCTCCGTGTCACAAAGCATATGGTACTCTGGTGTTTTCTGTATTATCAGCTGTAGATGACAGGTTGCTTGCTAAGCTAATAAGAGGCTGAGTCAGATTTTCTTGAGGTACAGTACAGATATTGATAAGATAATAGCTACATATGACAGACGAGGCCTTATTGATATTTATTTACAGTCCCCAAGTTATACATACAGTTGCTCTCACTGTTCATATTTCTCTTTAGGCATCGATTATACCTCCCCAAATTTAAAAAAAGCATTTTAAAACAACCTCAATCCGGATACAGGTTTTAGCTCCGTCCAGAAAACAAATATCACATGGCACGTTCATGTACACTGAACATACGTGTGCTGATGTAAGAGAGGAAGCACGTTACCTATATCGTCCTTTGCCTTGTGTCGGAAAATACTTTAATCAAGGAAGAGCTATATCGAAATATAAGGGCAGCGATTCTCGTACAGTAAGTTTGAAGCATTTCCTGCCGGTAATAATAACTGATAAGACCCAATTAGCATACGATCTGGGTAACTGTTTCCACCCATAAAGACTAAAATGGAGCTGGCAGCATCAACAAAGTTCACAGTTTTATTGGCATGAAAACTCCAGTGTGGACTCCAGGAATACCTGTAGCCTTAGATAAGATCATTACCTTCACTCACCCCTCAGCTGCTCACCTACAGGCTTTATACCTCCGCTTAGTTTTTGTTTTGTGTGCTGATGAAGGAGTTATTCAGATACATTTGGAAAATAACTGACAGGGTCCTTCAGCTAATAATTGATTGATGATGTTAGATGCCCTTTAGACCCAATTGCCTGCTCTGACTTAATTAGCTTAGGTTGTAAAAAAGTGATCGTTAGCTACATCTGTCTGCTCCTCTGATATGTCAGAGGTATTCTTCGGCAAAATAACACACGCAAATTGGCGATATTGGTTCCTCAGAACTAGGGTTGGTCATTCTGAAAAAGTTAACAAAAGCACCAACCCTCCCTTTGACATTGGTACACTACAGTTCCAAAGTGGATATTGAAAGATGTTTTCTTCACGCCTGTTTGTCTAACAAGCATCATCCAGCCATGGTGATGTTGTTTTTTCAGAGTTAATCTGGTTATTCATGGCATGACACAAACAGCTGGTGACCAAACTTACTCATGGCTTTGAAGGGGGGGGGGGGGGGGGGGGGGTCCCTTTGCTGTTGGGTGGGTTCTCTGTGTCATGTGTGACGCCAACTGAATCCAGAACCACATCTGGGGCTGATTCACAGTGACATGGCCCGGAGGTGAACCCTCTAAGCTGGGAGGAGCTTTGAGAGAGGATGGGGGGGAACTGATGGGCTGCGGACATGGGGTAATGCACATTTTGTATGTACACGCTCTGTGTCGACCATGTGACGCTGGAGAATACGCACCAAACACGCATGACGTTGCAGTGAAGTAACAAAAAAACAGCACATTTCATGTAAAGCGAATAGAAATGGTCACAAGCAGATTATTTTCTGTCACCAGTATGTGACGCTGTGGCTAGGATGTAATATTTGCATGTCTGCAACTAAATATTTCTAAAATTTCTAAACATACAGTATATGTATCATGGCCTGAATGGTGAAAGCAACGATCCCCACAGATCTCACAAACATCCACTTAACATAACAGCAACATGACTCTGTCGGATGGCCTTGCCCGAGCCCACTCACCACAGAAATTCTCACCACTTCTGACATGTCTGCCAATTTTCGTGAGATCCAATCATCCTAAACCCCTCAAATTACCTTGGTGCCATGGCCGGAACTGTCCCTGCTGTTTGGTCCCGAAACAGAACTTCATATAAAACTGTCAATGGAAAAACAAAAGTGATGTGCCAGCTATGGATGTGAAAAACTAAATGTATGCCAGTGAAGATAATCTATTTCAAAATAAACAGTATGCTGCTTTTGTACAGCAGTGTAACAAATGAATCATATGCATGTATTGTTTCTGTGTCTGTCTGTCTGTCTGTGAGTTTTTCTTGCTTCTCATGTTTATTTACTTACACAGAGCGAGGGCCGGTGATGTGTTGTGAAATATATTTTGTGTACTTTATGTTTCTGTTTGTTTGGTAGGTTTCACCTTTGAAAAAACAAAACATACGGTGTACTAAACCACTAAATGTTCTTGTTTTACACAACCCAGTTTCCAGCCTCTATTTGTGTGTCACTGTGCTATTCTTGAGGCATTCTCCCACCATCCCCCACTGAGACAGAGAGAGAGAGAGAGAGCGAAGCAGAGAGTTGTTGGGCCCTCCTGCACTGGCCCCCAGGCCCTAACATGAAGCAGATGTTGGGGAGATCACCCTACAACAAGGTCTGAGCAGTCAGCTGGAGGTGCTCAACTCAGCAGACATGCGTTTAGAAGCCACACACACACCGAGAGCTGCCGATGCCCCAACACCGAAGGAGAAAACTACCTGAAAGAACACACTGCCACATGTGTGTTTGTAAGAGACAGATGACTCATCTCATTTTACAATCAAAACCAAACTGTGCAGGCTGCAATGTGTTGAACATTAAGGTGTCTTGATTGCAGACCAGTGTTCATCAGTCAAAGTCATACATTGGGTGTGAATGGCAATTACATGTTTATCAGTCAAATTAGATATTGTCAGAATGCCAATGAGGTTACTCCGTACCTGTTCACCTGGGTGTATCCTGTCACATAATGACCTTGATTATGTGTTGTGACATCCCTAGGGCACATCACAATTAAAAGCAACAAGTGGAACTGAAATAGAAATCTACAACATATAAAGGTTGAAGACTCGAAAACTTGAAAGAGAGTCATGGAATTATTCCTTGATAAGCTGCACCCCATCCTTTTTTATCACTATGGTAATTAAGGAAACTTTGATCCTTGGGGTGGATCTCATTGGATAACAAAGTCATGGTGCACACATAATTATATTAAGTAATCCTTTAAGCCTGTAGAGGAATGCAGTTCTTTGGTTTCTGTTCCTGGTTCTCACTCACGCACATCCGTCGCACACCTGAACAGCCTTCAGTCTACAATCCAAAGAAGAGAGACACTGAAATGTAAAATTGTGGATTGTCCAAGAAATGTTTCAAATCAACATCAGGAGAAAATCTATGTTCAGTTTGAATAGGCAGTACGTCTGAATTGTACAGGCAGAAGTTTTGTGTAGCATTCCCAATGGTGCGGGGCTGTGTACAAGTACAGTTGGAATCATACTTTTTCATCCACTGGTAAAATGGTTCATCCCTGTTCTCCTTCGTCATGATCGCGTATGAGTGGATGTGGTTTGGACAAAGCGAGGTGAGGCGTGTTACTTCGCCAGACGCTCACACATTCCTTACACAGAGACGTGGACAGTAAGTGGACGAACAGTCGTCAGAGGGAACGAACATGAGCCATTATCATACTTCTCTGCCTGTCTGCCTTTCTTATGTTTGCCTCCCCACACAATGTCTCACACGAGCTCTCGTTATTCCTGTCTCCCTCAGCCACTCATTACCTACTGGTATTCAACAGAGATGAAGGGGCTGAGATGAGCAGATTCTGTCTCATTTTCAATACTTCAAATAGAGTTTAAAAGAGTTTAAATACATTATCAAACCATAGTTTATGCTAGAACGTTTTTATCTGTCTTATGCACTTAATCTAATGCAATAAATCAGTGCAAACCAGTCCAACTCAATTAGTTTTTATCATTCATTCTTGTCCTAAATGTGGTCTTGGCATCAGATCTTGGCTCTGGCAGGACCTTGACACAGTTCAAAGTACTTTGTAGATCACTGTGAGTAACTGAATGCTGTGCAGCATTTCAATTTGACCTTTGGTTTGATAAAACTGTCATATGTTTGCTTCAGCAAGTGTGTGAGGAATGAATCTGAATAAACAATAAAGAAATCATACATATCCAGTCACATTATCTAGTTGACAGTGTAATAATCTCTGTTGAATCTTTACGTAAAATATTAATCTGACCTGGCATTTCAGCAGATTATTATTATCTGCTTATTATTATTATCTGTAATTACTAAACGCTCTATATGGCTTATGTTTCAAAATTCAACAATTGTTGTCATTGTGCTAGCTCAACAATATCACGTGTCATCCTCAAACCAAATTGTGTCTGTTAAATGTTCCACTAGAGATGTAAATATAAAGTATTTAAATATGAAGCGCTCATTCTAGGGTAAGGAAAACAACAATTCGTAAAATTTAGTTGAAACACACAAGTGAAAACATCACTAGGATTATTTGATGTTCGATTTCCCCCAATAGATCCCTTTCACCTAAATCTTACACACTGAACCTTTAAGATTTACAAAAGAAAATATACCAATATAAAAAACAACTATTTAATAAAATATAAATATATAAGCAAAAATTTATAAAAAATGTAAATAATAAAGTGGAAGTAAACACAAGTCAAGGTAACAAGGATGCATATGTAAATAATAATACATTGACTGATATAGATATGTATGGTAAATAAAAAAATAAGTGTGTTTAAGTGTTAAATGTGATAGTTATTGTGAAGTGTTTTAAGGTGTTTTGATGAATATGATAAATACACAAATATTGCACTTTTTGTGAATAATTATAAGGAAGTGAGGAGATAAAAGTGTCTGGATTATTAAAATAACAACACCGAAGCAAGGACAGACCACATGACCAAAATCCTTTCTCTCTCTCTGTAGATTCTTCCAGGAGCCTCCCAACATCCAAACGTACTTATCATGAAAGGTGGGAGCACGCAAAGTCCAGCGCTGCCAGACAGGATACAGAATGGTGGATAATTTGTGGCAAGTTTAAATGAATTTGCTCTTCACTGGAACCTATGTGAGCTGATTCACCACCCATACCCTGGATTCTTCAGATTACACAAGAAACCTGCCAGGGGCTTGGAACAGGCTGCAGTTCCAGATACAATCAGTGGCTAATAATAAGATACCTGAGAATTCAGTGTTCATAGGTACAATGTTCATGAACTAGTGAGATTAGTAAACTCCTGATATGATCAGATTCCTCATGACACAAAACTAGTGACTGATCAACACTTCTTTGTTTTAAATGTTTAAATGTTTTCAAGAAGATAATAAGCATAGTTTTTCAACAACTCCTCTTCATTCATTTGATTTTCATCTTTGTTCCTCGTTCTTTGACAACCACTGACTAACTCGGTCAACTAAATACAACTTAGCAGCAGTACAAGAACATAAACAGATTACCTGCAGTGTTTCCAGAATTACTTTTCCCATTGTTCTTAACATTTTAGTAAGTAAATCAGTTTTATTAATTTCAAAATTGATAAATGTAAACCACCAGAATTGCAGCAGTTATTAGAAAAAGAATACATTTTTATTTTTGTTCAGACTTTCGAGGTAATAATTAAAAAGACTGAGTGAAATCAATCTTGTCCGAGATTTGTTCAAGGATTGGTGGAAAAAAAATGCTCAAGTTTACAGAAAGAAATCAGGACCAGGCCTTCAACAAATAAAAGATCAATGAAAGAAGCGAGTGACAATTGAAAAGAATCATTCATGGCGGACAGATGAAAAGAAGCGAGCCGGCAGCTGTACAGCGCTGCTGACGTTAACAGGCGAGTTAATAGGCGACCTATCCATCTCTGCCAGGTGGAGGGGAACACCTGAGAGCCACGCAGCAGGAACACGACGGAGGAGGTGTGGCCGCGCGTCATTAAAATGCACGGTGGGAGTGTACGACGCGAGAGAAGCAGAAGCAGACAGCATCCCTCAACAACCGGAGGAACTTATTGACACGCCGCATTCTCACTGAAAAGACTGTCACCAAAGCTTGAGCCATGTGTGGTAAGGCTTCCTTTTTCTTTTATCGTTGTGACTTTGTTTTTCCAACTTGTTGCGGGGAACTGAGCGTTTTACGCACGGTTTGTTTGTTTCTACAGACTTCGCTCCAAGTGGAGTCCAAAACTGGAATAGCGATGCTCTGCGTGTTAATCTCAGCGATACCGCGAGAGAACAGCAAAGTTACGGGAGCATGTTCTTAGTTTTACACATTTATCAGGACTTTAATATTATCTTAGTGTTTCAGTATCCGACTCAAACCGGGTTTTTTTTCGCGTAAATGCAACGTGTCAGTGTTTTTTTTTTTTTTGCGGCGGGGGGGGGGGGGGTGTGGACAGACGGGTCATACCAGTTACTTTTTGACAAAATGACTCGCTTGCGTTGATGGCACTTGAAGTCGATTGACGTCAATATTCGAAGAATGTGCGCAGTTATTGATGATACACGTGTGGAGCTGTCACGTTGACGCCTCGGAGGAATCATCAGTCCTCCGGCCTCTCTTCATCCTGTCTGCGAGGAAGAGGTAGTGCCACCGCAGCCTGCCTGGCCATACCTGCTGCTCCAACACTGCGCGCAATGTGCGTCCGTCAATGGTCATCTCTGTGCCTCCGGGAGGAGAGCTGCCCGGAACATTCCTACACACACACACACACACACACACACACACACACACACACACGGGAGAAGGTGGGGGTGGACATATAGTACACTGAATATAGACAGAACATACGCAGCAGCCTTTCATTGTAAATGCAACTTATTTTAACAAATGCAAGGATGCTTCAGCTTGTCTAACTCATGTACTTAAACTTCTGCCTGTGGAGTATTCTCCTCCTTCCAGGCTTAATAATTACATGAAGAGGATATGCAAGCAGGATGATGATCTCTCTGAACAGCCACAACTTTCCCTAATCGCCTATCATCAACCAATACATGTATAGTAATGTCACTTAATGGCTGTGTTGTGTGTTGTTCCTTTACTTAACCTTAAACAAATAAAAGGTATGCAAGATCAAACACACCCTTGTGTGCTTTACAGTTGTGTAAGCAGCTTTGAGCATGTCAGAGGATTCAAGTCAAGTTCTCTCTCTGTGCCACCTTAAAGGGATCTTTGCCTACCTGAATTACCAAGTGCCTCGCACCAGAAAGGAGGTATTTGAGACGCTGGTGAAGGGACTGCAGCGGCTGGAGTACAGAGGGTACGATTCAGCAGGTAAGACACGCAGCTACACAGAGCTGCCACACACATGCACACACTCGCACGAACCATGCAAACACACCAATAGTGCTCCTTGGCAGCACTTGCGTGTCACGTCTTCATACAATTCAAATCCAAGCAATATTTACACACATACAGAGATAGAAGAAAATAATTAAGCAGGGATTTAAAGTTGAATTGAACACACTAAATAGTTAATTTTTAAGGTAATTACATCCTGTTCCATTGAACTGCTTCTGTTTGCATGAAGGATTTATGGTATTTGAATAAAATCTAAAATAGTGACTGAAATGAAGAGAAGTTGGCATGATAGGTGAAACCAACTATAGTGAGGCCACGCCTTCATTTGTTTTTAGAGAATATGTAAAGAGAGACTGCCGTTGTCAATGGTAATGTTGGGAGAAATAAAATACCCTGTACCACTGCACCACACTTTAAGAAGAGCTCGTGACACCTCCTTCTCCATGGATATTTTCTATTGTACACACACATGCACACAGATGCACACATATTCTAACCTGAAACTTAAAACCAACTATTAACCATCAAGAAGCACTTTTAAGTTGTGATGTCCTCATGACGAGGGTTTCAAAACAAAATTTGTCCACGCAACACATGGAAACACACACACGAAAAACAGCACCTCAGATACTATTGCATTATACCCCTCATCTTCCCAAATATCGTCTCTTGGTAAAGAGTTAAATTTGACCTCTCATCGTTAAGATAAAGCATTGAGATAAAGAAAGAGAAAAAATAAGAGATAAAGGAATACTTTCATAGTGACAGTTGTGTTTTTCAACGTCTCCTCCCTCCGTCTGTTTGCAGGTATTGCTGTGGATGGCCCCGACAAGTCGGGCACTGACATCAACAGTAACACCATCTGCTTGATCAAGAAGACTGGGAAGGTCAAGGCCCTGGATGAGGAGCTGTACAGTGAGTTCATGCACATTTCACCATTTCATTTTTTACAACGAACTATAGAGTCAAAGTTTCAATGCTCAGTTATCATATGATTATAAGATTACATGTTCTGATCGTGTTTGATGGTAGTAGTTGTAGTGGTGTGATCAGTAAACAGATTGGTGTTGTGTTTTCCCGGTTCAGAAAAAGACACACTGGACCTGGACGCCAAGCTGGAAACGCACTTTGGCATCGCTCACACTCGCTGGGCCACGCATGGAGAGCCGAGTGCTGTCAACAGCCACCCTCATCGCTCTGACAAGACTAATGGTAATAATTACTGAACATAAAAGTAGACACTGTTTGAAAACTATTTGAACACAGCTAAAACACAGGCTCAGATAACAATAGACCTTTTCATAACATGCAGTGGGAATCTCAATGTAAATGGCGTCAGTGAGGTTTTATTTGATAACCATTTTTTTTAAAAAGACACGTTGAAATTGACTTGATTTTCTGATGTGGAATCTTTTTATTGTCAACATGGTATAACAGCTCATCTTTTAAACTAATCACCCTCACACACCCTATTTCTGTCATATACGCATAATCTTCTTTGACAGTCATGCACCTAGTATATGGGTGTGTCAATGATGTACCTTTGTTAGACCTGAGGTATGTATGCTCATAAGTGCAAAGTGTGTAACTCCTGTTTATGGTATTTAGTATATTATATGAAATTGGAGCCTATTATTACATGGATATTGATATCATTGTGCATTACTTTTCTAAGCTAGTTTTTGACCTTCTGACCCTTTATTTAATCTTCTTTTATTTACTGCCTTTAACAGAGTTTGTTGTCATCCACAATGGCATCATCACCAACTACAAAGAGCTGAAGGAGTACCTGGTAAGTCACGTTATCATCAGGAAATTCCTGTTCTTTTCACTTTGCAAGCTGTAACACTGCGCATGTCAGAAACACAGACTGGCAATGTGCGGTATGTTCTTTCTTATGCCTACTGTGTGGAGGTGATCCAACTGGTTTGACAAAAGCACATTTTTATTTATACCATTTGTTATAAGGTCTGTTGAATAATATTTAGTAGACTTCTTGAAATCTCTTTTTGTTGTCTGAACATAATTTCCACACGCCATATATAGAGATGGACGACGCTTCTCTACTTCCTACCTCTAGCCAGAAATGAAACCAAAATGTCCAGATTACAGATGCTGCCATCTTGTGCATTTGGAGCCAGATTCTATGCAGTTGACTTTATATACAGTCCATGGGTGAAATATATGGATTTATGGTTCATCCTCAGGGTGTGGATGTCATATCATCATATAAACTGTATCTCTTACCTTTCCCAGATCACCAAAGGATATGAGTTTGAGTCAGAGACAGACACAGAAGTGATCCCAAAATTGATCAAATATGTTTACGACAACCGCGAGAACGACAACGTCACTTTCTCCATGCTGGTTGAGAGAGTCATTCCGCAGCTGGTGAGTCGCTCACACAATTCAACAATGCACACAAGCTCACTATATGGCAGCTCAGGGGGGTGCTGCGATACTAATCTTCATCTTCTGTAAACACTCTTAAGATATTTGACTTTTAATTCTTTCCTCTGTCAACTGACACTCAACACAGTTTTCTTGGTGTCTCTGCTTCATCTCTGTGTTTAGAGATGATTGTTTATAACCTGGTTCCTGGTAACTAAGTGTCGCATCATATAGTGTGTGTGTTGTGTGTTGTCATAAAATATGTCACGGACCAGTCATGCACACACACAAACCTTAATTTGCTCACAGTAAGCAGTGTGAAACTTTGAAACACAGAACACATCACAAATACAGCCTCCATGGCAACCGCCCTTACTGCATCAGAAGTGACATCATCACTCGTAGAAACACTTTTTTTTTTCGGGTGAGACCAACTTTTTTTTCCATTGTGTGGCTCCTATGTTCCAGAGCTTCACACTTCTCAGCTGGAGGGACTTCTCTCTCCACAGAACTGCAGAGGAGGCAAGAGTAGCCATTTTGGATCTGGAGTAATGGGAACCAGATAGTGAAACACACACACCACCCGTGTGTCTCAGAGGACATTACATTGACTTGCGTTATTTGAGACTTAGTCTAGCCTTAACTATAGTTACTACTTGCCTAACCCTTCCCCTAACATTAACCTAAAATGAACTGTAAATTAACCTAAACTGTAAAACTTGTCTTCACCTTAAAATGTAAATGTTTATATTAAGGGGACCGTGTTAAGGAACACCCTGTAATGTGAGTCTGTTAACAGATTTAGGTCCATAGAACATGAGTAATACCTGGACACAACTCGCATACACGCACACACAACCCTCAAACATCCCTTTAAAAAAATGTACAAACAACCATGGAGTGTTCACACTGTAAGCTCAACATGGTATAAGTACACAGAAACACACAAACAGTTCTGCTTATAGGAGCCACCAGGGCCAGCAGCATTGGCGTAAGTGCTTTCGAAATACAGATGAATTTATACAATAAAGGTCTTATTTCTCTTAACCCCCCTCCCCTCAATACCCCACTATTTCCCAACACTCGTCTGCCCCACACCCCCACCACTGCTACCAAACCCCTTGGGGCCAAAAGAAACATTTGCTTGTTTTCAGAAAATGTTTCTATGAAGGGTTACCCACACTCTCTAGGAACACACGGGTAACTGCACATTTAGGTTTTTTTTCTGTTGAAATGTTTTTCCTCCTCTTCTCCCACAGCCTCATTTAACCTTGGCGTATTTTCACTCTGTCTTCAAGTTAATGTAAACTCCGTCTTTCTTCTGCTTCTCTGTGTGTCAGGAGGGGGCCTTCGCTCTGGTGTTTAAAAGCCGTCATTTCCCTGGAGATGCTGTTTCCACCAGGTTAGTACAAACACACACACACACACACACACACACACACACACACAGGCATTACACTTAATATTATGATCCATTATTGTGAGATGAACCAAGTCTTACTGGATGTGACTCATCCCTGTTATTACCACTGTGAAGCAACACCACATGTGATTCTATGACTCTTTCATTCACTAACTGTGGCTTTTCTTAGCTTGCATCCATTACTATAAAGTGTGATTGTGCTGGTTTTCATGTGCATGTCTGCAAATTCTGTCTGCGTCATAAGACTCAAGGCAGAGAGAGTGAAGGTTGATTTCATGTTCCTCCCCTCCCTCCTGGGCCTCTGGCCTCTGGGCTGCCAGCCCACACCTCCTTTCTCTGACTCATTAATGGAGAGACTATAGAGTTTCCGCTTTAAGGTCCGGGAAATACACCCTGGACTCCTGGTTAATTACTTCTCATCATTTTATTAGGCTTCATACGTTTGCTGGTTCAGTGAGCTGTCATGGATTAGGGGAAGGCAGGCTGCTGGAGCATGCCAGTGGGAGAAAAAGAGAGAGCAGAGGGAGGAGGGCAACAAAATTAAGACAGAGAAGTGGAGTCTAACTTGTGGTTCATGCAGGTTGCATGGCAGTACCAGTGTTCACTGCACAGCATACAGTTGATTGTCTGTTTGCAGCTTTGATAGACTGGACTCAGAAAGCTGATATTAGTTTTGCATAGTTCTGGCTTAACTGTAGTTTTGCGGTTGATATATTGAACAGTCAGCATTGTATCCCAGGATGGAGGGATGGAGGAATGTTTGTAATTATGATGTTTATGATGCCTGTCAGCTCCCACCCTTTGTCATCGTCAAGGGCCTTTCACTTCTCTTTCCACCACTTGATCTTTGTCTTCTCTCTCTTCTTTCATCCCTTCTTCTCATCTCTCTCTCTCCCTCCCTTAGTGTAAATAACGCATTGGATAGTGACCACATGTTTCTATTTGCGAGCCTTCCCTTTTCTAAGCCCCACACCCTTTAAAACAACCAGCACTCTTAAGTCAATGCAGCAGAGCCCCAGAGAAATCTGCTAATCGTAAAGAGAGAAGTGATCCATACAGAGAAAGACAAGAAATTAGGAGTTTCTGAAGAGTCACTGACATAAAAGCTTGTTTTTGTTTTATTATACTGTTTGCATTGTTGCTACAGGAGGAGTGTAAAGCTTTAATTTATACTCTAATTATAAGGTTAGTCTCCTCTCATCCCTCTCCGTCAACTGTCAAACCAAACAGCCAGTAGGAGGATCCCACATGGACCAGGAAGCAGTGACTTGATCCAGGAACTGTGAGCAAATCCCAGAAGGATGTAGATTGAGGATTCAGGATTAAAAAGTTTAGTACAAAACTCTGTAAAAGGAATTTTCAGAATAAAAAATTCAGATATAACAACAAAAGGAGATAAATGAGGATTGTCTGCAGTAGGACAGGATGTCACACTGTCTCATCGTTCATATTTTCACATGACGGTGTGTGTTTGAATTTATTGTTTGTCCACGAAGACTAATCCTCGCCTCTCCCACACCGTCTCTGCCTCTCCTTCCATCTCTGACCCGTGTGTTTCTTGTCTCGCCAGGAGAGGAAGTCCATTGCTCATTGGTGTGCGAAGTGAGCACGAGCTGTCGACCGAGCACATCCCCGTCCAGTACAAAAGCGGTGAGCTCTGTTCCTGTGTCTTTCTGCCATTGTCCACTTGCAACGCAACCTAACTCTCTGCCTGGGGGGGGGGGGGGGGGGGAGGATCCCGTGCTCACCTGTGGTACATCCCTCCTTCTGGATCCAAAATACTAAACCAATCTCATGTTTCTTGAGAAAATGGAACCAATGAAAGGCTTTGCAGTTGCCCGATGCCAAACATTTCCTCCTCTACAGAAGAGGCAACTTCCTCCAAGTCTGTGTGGTTCTTTGTTCTAATTAAACCAGCTCTTGCACAATATTCTCTTCTGATACTCTCAAATGTACAATGACACAAAGCCTAAACTTACAACTTTATTCTTTTAAAATGACAACAACTTTTTTTCTTGTAATATTATGACTCCATTTCCTCCCCTTTAAGTGGCCCTAATACTCCATCGTACTCGCTGCATCCTGGGCTTGTGATAGGTTAAATAAATACAAACAAACCAGAACACTTCTTTCACTAGTAGTGTTTATTTGACCCTGTGCTCTGGAGACAGGTCTGAGTGAGCGGAGCCAAAAACAACCCTGTTCCTGCTGATAGTCATTTAACAGTGTCTGTGAGATAGATAAAGATACAACAGGCACTTTGACACAACAAGCTGCTTGCTTGTCATAACGCAGCATAAAAGAATAAACAGGTAAATGTTGAAATTCTTTTATATCCTTACTGACCATAAGAAGTGATAAACACTACACTAACATTCAAACGGGATTGTTTCATTACTCCTCATAAAGTTCAGAACCTCTGCAACCTCTCAGCTCTCAGTCCCAAACCTGTCCATTCCTGCAAAAAGTAAAATGCATGAAGAGTAAATAATTTCATAAACAGACACACACTATCATTTCGAGCTGAGACAGAATTAAATATTTGTCGTGGACTATTTTCGGCCACTGATATGTTGCTCTGGTGAGTATTTAAAGCTACAGGATGGTGTTGGTGGGATTGACGGTAAATAAACTATTGTAGTTTTGTCATCCAGTGCAACAGTGTGGCTTATTGATATGTTGTTAATAGTTTAAAATAATGATAGAGAGCCTTAGCATAAACAAATAAGCTATCAGGCTTTGGTTACATGGGAGTTAGTTTAAGAGTTAGTTTAAACAAAGTAAATATTTAACCAGAATTAACCCTCAGTCAGTCAAAAGAAATGTTCTCCATCAAAGAAGCATCTTCCTTTTCTCACTGGTGTACAGTTAATTTTGACAAGAAAATATTATCTCGTCTGTATGCTGTTCTGTTATTCATAGCTAAATAATTCTACAAAAAAAACTTTATTCACCAACTTTAAAGCCAGGGTTTCAATTAAAAAGTTATTTTTTTTAATTGTTTGATTACAAGGTTTAATTGGCTTATTAATGTGTTGTTAATAGTGTATAATAATGATAGTGATCTTTAGCATAAACAAATAAGCTATCAGGCTTTGGCTACATGTGAGTACGGTTTATTGTTAGTTTAAACAAAGTAAATATTGAACCAGAATTACCCTTCATCAACACCTTGGTTAAAATGTAACTTGTAACAATAGTTCAACAAGCTATTAAAAAAGTCAGAGATTTCCATTTTGCACAGTCAGACTGTTGACAGGCTCACAACCTTAACCTTACACAGGTCAGTATGTGTAAAATGTTCTCCATCAAAGAAGCATAGTCTCTTCCTTTTCTCACTGGTGTACAGTTCATTTTACTCTTAGTTCTGATAGGGAAATAAATCCACACAGACTCGAAATATTATCTCGACTGTGGTTCTGTTATTTATAGTGAAGTAATACAAAATTTAAAACTTTATTCACCAACTTTAAAGCCAGGTGTTTGTTGCCCAGGGGGTCAATTAAAAAGTTTCTAATGTTCTAAATAGGAACTAGAAGAAGAAATAGGAAGAGACTGCTGTCAGCAACAGTCTGCTTGTTGCTTCTCTGTTTTAACAGTGTGTAGGAAAGTCTTCACTGTCTTATCAGTTTATTTACAACTTATGGCCCTTTATGGCATTGGTGGGTCGTCCAATGTCCAAGGCAGAGCTGGTGATATGTGGCTATGCAGGAACTGTAGTGGTTGGCCAGTATTGCGATTTCAATGGCCAGTGCAGATATTAAGAGAGCAGGGCAACCAATGGCAGATATATAATGTCAAAACTTAAGTGAACAATTAATTAACACTAATCTGTATCTCTGTTTGTTCAACTAGACCACAAGTAATACAAAAATAAGCTTTAACTACAATGTTTATAAATGTATCTGCAGACATTTGTTTATCTGACAAAAAACAATATCTTCAGATAATCTGACAGATTTCCTCTCAAATTTAATTTCAAGGCCATGAGGCGTGCAATTTCAAAATCTTCAACTTTAACGCCCCCAATTGGAAACACCAAGAAAGACACTGTCAGAAATGTACACTGCTGCTAACTACAGACCTTCGTATGATGAGATCACACCAGCTGCCATGTTCATCAACATGTTGATGTTGTAACCTATTACTGAGTAGTCATTACACAACCACATTTTTACAATAATCACACACACATGCCCACAAACACACGGACGCACAATATTAAACAGTACATGTGTTATGGCTGATAACCCTAACCCAAAAAAGTCACTACTTCTTTCACATTTCTTCTTCATTTGTTAACATAAAGCCCTTTGTGTACATATATATGATCCGTTACACATTTTCTATTTGGATTTAATGTCCCACATAAAAGGTTTGTGCCATTAAAGGTTCAGTGTATAGAATCTAGAGACATCTACAGGTGAAGTGTCATGTTGCAGCTGAACACCCTTCACCTCACCCTCTCCTTCCAAACATGAAAGAGAACCCGTGGCAGCCTTCAGTTGTCATAAAAACTCAAAAGGTGTTTAGTTTGTCCAGTTTGGAGGTCTGTAAAAAAACAGCAGCCTCTGTAGAGAGGATCCACTCCTGATGTAAATATAAAGTGCCCATGCTGGAGAAGAAGAAAACTACAATTAGTACAATTTAGATGAAACACACTATGGAAAACATCACAACTAACAGATCCCTTTGACCCTAATCTTACACACTGGACCTTTGAATCAGAATTTCACAGCATGTCCAACCCACCTCCCCGCCAGGGACCTGACTACATCTTGAAGTGGAGAGAAAGAATTCAAGCGATGAACACATCTTGATTGTTTTAGTCACTCAAAGTCACTGGGCAACCTCTGACCCTTGACCTCTGACCCTGTAGGCCCTCTAAAGGAGGTAGTCCAGGAGAAGAACAGCCATAACCGTCCAGACTGCTCCAACTCCATCGACTCAGTGGGGGATGGGAGGGCTGTGGAGTATTTCTTTGCCTCTGATGCCAGGTGAGAAACAATGTAACTGCAATATGGAACCATATTATTACGTTTTTTTATTGTTTTGATAAAATCACCCTCCTCTTCCTTTCCTCTTGCAACCATACCTATCCATAAAATTTAAGAGAAAAACTATTTGCATTTGTCTTCCCTTCACTTGCAGCGCCATCATTGAGCACACAAACAAGGTGCTGTACCTGGAGGATAACGACATTGCAGCGGTGACTGAGGGGAGACTCTCCATCCACAGGCTGAACCGGCAGGCCGGAGAGGACCCTGTGAGGGCAATCCAGACCCTGCAGATGGAGCTGCAACAGATCATGAAAGGTCAGTTGAAAGTGGTTTCTGAAATATTGGAGGACAATTCATTCCTTTTCATTAGGTTTTGTTTAAAAACATATTTAAACATACAGTTTATGGCTTAACATATAAGAGAGCTTTACTGCACAGACTCAAATATCATACATGCAAAACTTACTGTATGCTAGTCCTGCTACAAATCAATAGTCCTATGCTCGCTTGCCCTCTGCTGGCTGAATGATTGAAAACATTATACTGCTTCTCATTTATCAGCATGTGTCAGTTTATCAGATAATCTCATGTTCTTATATGATCCTGTAGGAAACTTTGATGCTTTCATGCAGAAGGAGATCTTTGAGCAGCCGGAGTCAGTGGTCAACACTATGAGAGGCCGGATCTGTTCTGATACCAAAAGAGGTGAGTAGAGCTCCAATAAGGTGTCTTGCCTTCTATAGAGGGCAGGTCCTTCATCCCTTGAGTCAACATTAAGGAAGCTACTTTATGAATGTTGAATGTCATGTACTAAATCAACAGTATATAGGGTTAGCTGTTAATGTCCTGACGTCTGTCTTCTCAGTGGTTCTCGGTGGGCTGAAGGACCATCTGAAAGAAATCAAGCGATGCAGACGACTAATCTTGATTGGCTGTGGCACTAGCTTCCACGCTGCAGTGGGTGTGAGTAGAGCTCAGGATGATGATCATGTTTTGTTTAAAAAAATAGGAAATTACCTTTCGTATTGAGAGCGGCACAATGATGATTTTGTTTATCTACTCTTTAGACCAGACAGATCCTAGAGGAGCTGACGGAGTTGCCCGTCATGGTGGAGCTGGCAAGTGACTTCCTGGACCGCAACACTCCCGTTTTTAGAGATGATGTTTGCTTTTTCATCAGCCAGTCAGGTGACAACACACAATATTCGGCTTTTACACTCTATCCTACAAGAAAATGTGACCATGATAGTGGCTTTAAAAAAAATATGACAATCTGTCAGGTCTTTGGGTGAAACCTGAGGACAGTGTCATCCTCTTTTGAATTTTTCATCCAACAGTGGCTTCTTTGTGCTGTAATTCTGCATCATTAACGTGTCTTTCGTTCCCTTTGCTCACTCAGGAGAGACAGCAGACACCTTGATGGCGCTGTGCTACTGCAAGGACCATGGCGCTCTAACAGTTGGTGTAACCAACACTGTGGGCAGCTCCATTTGTAGAGAAACAGACTGTGGCGTCCACATCAATGCTGGGCCTGAGATAGGAGTGGCAAGCACCAAGGTACAGTTTATACAGTACATAGAACAGACACTCTGGCAACAAAAAAATACCCAAAAGATTTTTTTTTACATTCAAAATAAGCTTTCTTGTTGTTAAACTCAATTTAGCATTTGTTTTAATGAAAATAATTCTCCCTTATAGTCTAGTTAAACTTATAGTCTTAAAACTGGTCTTATTTGCTAGATATGGTGCTTCCTGCCCCACTGCTCAGCTTATATGTTTATGTGTCTTGTGTGTGTGTGACTCAGGCGTACACCAGTCAGTTTGTGGCCCTCATCATGTTTGGTCTCATGATGAGTGAGGACAGGCTCTCCCTGCAGAAGAGAAGACTGGAGATCATCGAAGGCCTCAGGGTGCTACCTGGTTAGTGCTCCAAAAGACATAAATACATCACTGACATCAAATGGCCCCAGCATGAGCTCATAGCATGTTTAAATGTAGACAGACAGGAGCAATTGCATTAACAAAATATAGTGCTTAACGTGTCTGTTTGTGATGGGCTGTTTTGAGGCCCCAGCCCCACCACAGGCCGGAGCTGGGGCCTCACCACTGCTTCTGCAACAAGAGCTGTTCCCCTGTTCATTCAAAGTTTGGTGAAGCTCGACTCAGTACGCAAAACCCCCGAACTGGAGAATCTGCATTTTCTCAGGCCCTTAACAAATGCAGAGTAAGAAGCTGATAAGATGAATGATTTTTGAGATATGCATTCCACATACAGACAGACAGAGAGCTCTAGAAATATTAGATAACTGCATTATCTGTGTAAATCTTTACCGTCTCAAACTCTTAACTTTCCCCATAAGACCTTCACCTCAACTCATTCTTCTCATAATCTCTTAGAGCTGATAAAGAAAGTTTTGGCTCTGGATGAGAAGATCAAGACCATTGCCAATGAACTACACGAGGAAAAGTCCCTTCTGGTCATGGGCCGAGGTTTCAACTATGCCACCTGCCTAGAGGGGGCGCTGGTGAGTTAAGAATGCTGTGGTGGCCTTTAAAAAAACCAGCAGTCCACTCTCCTAAAGCATAAAACAAAAGGAGAGCGGAAAAACATTGACATTTATTTTAATTCTAATGCAGAAAATCAAGGAGATCACGTACATGCACTCAGAAGGCATCCTGGCTGGGGAGCTGAAACACGGTCCTCTGGCACTCATCGACAAAAACATGCCCGTCATCATGATCATCATGAGAGACTCCTGCTACATCAAGTGCCAGAATGCTCTGCAGCAAGTCACTGCCAGATCTGTAAGTCCTGGAAAAGCAATTTTTTTGTTTTTGTTTATGCGAATATTACATTAAGAGAGCAAAAGAAGACTTGCCTCACATTTTGTTGACCATGAAGGTGTGAGTCAGTTGCAAATGACTAAAATCCATCACGAATGATAACATCCCATTGACTCACTTATGTTAATTTTGCTGTCGTCAGGGTCGGCCCATCATCCTGTGTTGCCAAGACGACCCCGAGGTGACTAAGAATGCCTACAAGACGATTGAGCTGCCACACACTGTGGACTGTCTGCAGGGCATCCTCTGCGTCATTCCCCTGCAGCTCCTGTCCTTCCACTTGGCCGTCCTGCGAGGATATGATGTAAGTTGTTAACACACAGTCCATCTCCACAAATTCCCAATGTAAACAAGCTTTACTAATTCTATGTGTTTTTGCTCTAATGTTGCAAAAGTCACAAAATCAATTTATCAACATAGAAAATTATGAGACGTGTGAATGTGAGACTTTTTCTCTGGTAAGTTGATGACTGATCTAAGAAAGGTCCAACAAACAATGAAATATTAGGACTTAATATTTCTATATTAATGCTATGTTATTTTATTAGGACAAAATCCTCATACTGAGATTTGGTTTCGCACAGCGATCATGTTAAAATACTACAAATGTAACACTGGTTACATTTCACTAAGAGCTGCTGTCTTCATCTGAATTTAACTACTTATCATGTAGATTTCATTATGTCAGTGTATGTTGTAGACACTGTTATGTTATATAAACATATCAATATTATTTTATGATTTTTTAAATTAAATTGATATTGCATTCATTAAAATCAATGATGATTAAATTGATCACATTGATTACTAGCAATAACAAACTGCCTTTTCTCTTTGCAGGTTGACTGTCCCCGAAACTTGGCCAAGTCTGTGACTGTGCAGTGAATATGGATCACAGAAGGAGAAAGTAGGCTCATAGATTTACAGTGCAATCGTACATTTGAACACTTATGTATTGTTTGTGTGCACGTACGTATCTGTATGTGATTGTGTGTGGGGCCGGATTGGGGGGAAGTAGGGCCTGTGTTTGTACGTGTGTGTGTGTGAATGATCGAGTGAATGTGACAGATGAAAGAGGGGGGTATATGGTACAGTTCCTTTTTTTTAAGAAACAAGAGAGAAATGTGAAGTCTGACCAATACACTGCTGAGGAGGTGCCAGTGCCATTGAGGCCTCGCGGAACAATCTATGAAAATCTCTGACAACAATCAAACATCCAAAGCAACATTTTGTGCCTTTTTCTTTATAAATCTCAAGTTGAGCCGAAATCAAGTACACAAGGTATATTGAAGTGTTTACAGTTGTGCAATATTGGAACCAAATGTGCATTATGAATGTACACTATCATGAATGAGGTGATTCATTCTCTTCCTGTGTTATCCTATGTCCATTGGGAGCTTCTTAACATGTGTTGCACTATGGGAATTGTAGGAATTACAGTTTTATTCCAGAGAGATCTCTGAGTTGTGATAATTATATTTTATGTATTTTGTTGCACACTCATGCAATTACTGTGCCTGGTGGGATGTCAACCCACAACTTTTTATCAGAAGCTCCCAGAAGTTAGTTCCTCTCTCTGATGCGTTTCATTGATTCATGTTAATGCTTCATTTTTTATTATTTCATTGTAATTTAAAATATATATTGAATGTATGGTCTACTACAACTACAGTTTCCAAAGTCAGTTCATGATAGAAACAGATTTCCTTTATATAGGAAGGAGCATTTCCATTGGCAAACACAATAATTATTTAAAGAGCAGTATGGCAGAAAAAAATGATTTTTAATACCTTTGTTTTAACAGCTATTTCTATGGGTTTACAGTAATGATAATAGTCCATATTTATCTGATTTTTTATTTTATAGGGCCTAAGAGGGTTTGATTTATATCTATAACTATGATTGTATTTTGTATTGTATGTTCTGTAGACATAAACAGACTATCAATCAATAAATAGATAAAGCTGTCTATCCTATTCACAGTGTCCAGTTATCCTTTCCTTATTTCTTCTCATCTACCTCACTGAGTGTCAATAATAATATCAGGGGATACCATTTTTTAAAATTGTGTTTTCCTTGTTGACAAAGGGTTGGATGAGTCGCATGGCCAATACTTCAGATGAACTCTGGGCTTCCACATTTTGAGATGTCTTGCATTTTATGGATGATAAATAATATCTCAGACAGCCTGTTAATGAAAATATTAAAAATTCAACAACAAGAATACATTTATTTTAGGTTTGATTATTGCCAAAAATAATCTTTAAAATGCAGCTTGCACATAAATACATCAGTAATATAATAATAATAGTAATAGGACTCACATGGATGACTGTGTTTGAGTACTTTTGACATTTTATATGTAGATTTTTATTATAGCCTTTAATCACTTTTACAAGTATTGGACTATTTTAATGGACTGGTGATGGAACGCTACTTTTACATGAATAAAAGAATATTTGAAGACGTGAAGGTTTTCTGCACCATTATTAACTAATATACTTTCAATAATAATACTTAGGGGTCATTCTGCTGCATGTGTAAATATGTTAGATACAGTTTTCAATGTAAGTATTTGGTGATGTGTTACTGCTCATTATTCGGTGAATGATCAGATTATGAAACCACATGTGATTCTTTGAAATAAATCAAGTTTTTTTCGAGAGAAAAAAGTTTGTGCCAGCGTCAACTCTGCGTGATGACGTCACCCGCATGCTCGCGCTGCGCCTGTTGTGACGTCGCCTTCCTCCGCTCCGCCCGACCCTCCGCGCCGACGCTGGAGTTACCGAGGAGCCGGGAGGAAGCGCTCTGTGTCCCGACAGCCCCGCCGGGTCGTTTCCCTCAACTTCCCTCCACTGTCGCATGTGCCCGGGAGACAGGGAGAGTGTTTTAACCGTGTTTTAGATGCAAGGCAGTGGTCAGGGGACGGTGAAGGGAGAAGGTAAGTCTGCCGCCGCCGCCGCTTCCTCTGCCAGTGCGTTGGTCCGTCAGAGCTCCCAGTTCAGCCCCGGCCCGACTACCGCATTGCTGCCGACAGAAGTGAGGGGACGAGTGGGGGGAGAGTAGCAGGCCTCGGTAACTTTGTAACCGGCGTTCATGTTAGCGTGACTGCTGCTGTGTGTACCGGTGACTCCTCACTGTGCCAGCGGTGCTGCGGCGGCGGTGACTTCATACCACTGAGCAGACATGCTGCGTGTGGAAATAAAAAAAATAGATCCCTCTCTTACACCTACGTTGCATCTCAGGATTGTCAGTCAGTGAACGTCACTTACTCCCAGACCTACACTGGTGTGTTAGCTGAAGGACGGACATGTCTGTAGGCCCAGTGTTCCCTGGTCTTCAAACCAGTAGCTCACTTCCACCAGTCACGCAGGTGTAGATGTGGTGGAGGCTCGTGCTGTGTTTCCATGTAGTTCATGTGGCCTGGTGCAGCAGGGGCAAGTTTCAGCTCGTCAACACTCAGCATGAGTGGATGCATCTGTCATAGCTGAAGTCTGAAGCCTGTCAAAGCAAACAGATTGGTATGGGGTTGAGTTCGCCTACAGCAGTGTGGGATCATACATACAAATATATATATATATGCACACTCATGAAAGGATAGCAGGAGTGTTTGCATGGTTACCTGCATTATGTTCCATTAAAGGTATAGTTCACCCATACATGAAAATTCACTCTATCTACTCACCACTATGGGGTGGGTGAAGTGTTTGAGTCCACTAAACACTTTGAGTTTCAGGTGTAAACAGCACTGCAGCCAAATCCAATACAATGGAAGTATCTGGTGACCACTTCTTCAAATGTAAAAAAACTACAGAAAAAAAACATACAAATGCCTCAATTCTGCTCCTTTGGTGTCATCCAAGTGTCCATAAGCACCAACATTCCAATTTGACTCGAAACGAGGTATTCTGTCTGAATCTACACCATGTTTTTAGCCTAAATGTCCTCTGTGATCAATGTGCAAATGAGGCTCTGAAGGAGGATAACAGAGGACATTTAGGCTAAAAACATGGTGTGAATACAAACACTTGGATGACACCACAGGAGCAGTATGGAGGCATTATCTGTTTGTTTTTTTACATTTACAGAATTAAATTAGATTTGCCTGTATAAAGCTCTTTACCCCTGAAACTCCAAAAGTGTTAAGTGGACTCAAACACTTCACCCACCACTCCATCGGCATAGTGGTGAGTAGATAATGAGTGCATTTTCATTTTGGGGTGAGCTATCCTATTAACACCTTCATTGTCTTAAACAGTGGTCCTGTAGCTGTAACTCACATCTCTAGTGCAGCAGTAACATACAGTTGTAGGGGTTTTGTGTGCTTTGTAACTCGTCGTGCTGAGATGCAGAGTCTTCAGGCCATGCTAATCTAATATCATAGTCAGCTCACTGACTTCCATCCAGCTCTCTACTCAGAGCCAAGGCAGCATTGTGACCCCAAGGCTGCACTGGACTGGACTGGACTGGACAGTTCTCACCATGATGTGCTGGGAGTTGAGGATGTTGAAGTTTGTGCAAAGGTCACTTGTTTTATCAACTCTCCTAATGTAATAAAATCCTATCTAAAGAAAATGATTGTTAAGAGGACGATGTACTTGCGGCTCAACATTTCACTCATGGCCTTCCATGACGCATTATCAGACCTGCAATGAACTAATCACAGTCCCTTGAACTGTTTTCTGTCTGTTAAGCCTTTTTCAACTGTATATATAATTCACCAAAAGCATTTAATTGGCATTAAAGCCACACTATTTAACAGATCTAAGGCTGTCAATTAAAGACAATATGACATTGCAATTTTTTGGGACGACAGATGAGCAACTTAAGTTCAGCTTGTATCTTATAAGGTGGCATAGGGATGAAGGAAATCTAGTTTGGAAAAATTGTCTGGTATTTTAATTAAAATATATTTTGGGCTCTACTGAATTAAATTTACTTATAAACTCGATTAAAGTACATTTAAATTCAGTTGATACTGATTTTTATTTAGATCTTAAATAGCACACAATCATAAGCAGCAGTTCCCCAAATATGCCAGATTTTTTCCCCCATGACTTATTCTCTGACAAAGCGATTAAAATGTTGAAAATGTCTCAATGATCTGCAACAAACATATAAATTGGGGTTAGTTCTCAATCTATACTGCATCCTTCCACCTAGTTTCATGGTAATCCGTTCAGTTATTTTTGTGTAATCTTTCTTACAAACAAACCAACCAACCAAAAATGGACAGGGGTGAAAACATAACCTCCCTTGGCAGACATAATAAAAATTCTTGAAATTAAATTATGAAAAACTTCCTCTTCTCATCAAGTCTGCAGTGTATCTCTGTAGCTAAATATAAATGAGACTGGATCAATAATGTTCCTGAAGAGAGAGCAACTGGCTCGGCATAGAAAACACTGGTACATTACACTGGCAGGGTTGTCTTTGCAGGGGAAATGCTAGCATGAGGCCTTAATGGTGTTTGGGAAGCAGAGACAAGTTAATCACAGCGTTCTCTGAGGAAATGAACGATCAGAGGCTACTGTATCTAAGATAATGGCAGATTACTGGGCAGATTTCTTGTAAGTTTTCTGTGTTGGATCAGGTTTAAGTAATTGCTAACGCAAACCTCATGATTATACAATTAATTGTCGGTTTCTGGGTTTCCTCTGTTCCTGTTGACCTGAGCAATAAGACGTGTCTGCTCTTGTGTCTGTTACTCTCAGCTCACATGCAGTTTCTTCAATCATTTCCTGTCAGCATCTGTAAATCTGTGCTGAGTCAACTATACATTTAATCTATATGTTAAGCCCTACTCTTAAAGGTCCAGTGTGTAAGATTTAGGTGTAAGGGATCTATTTGCAGAAATGTAATGTAGAATAATCCTCATGATGTTTTCACTAGTTCATTTCATCCTAATTGTATGAATTGTAGTTTTCTTTACCCCAGAAAAGGTCCTTTATATTTAAATACTTTATATTTACATAGAGGGGACCCTCTCTACGGAGGCCACCATGTTTTCTACATTAGTCCAGACTGAACAAACTAAACACCTTTTGAGTTTTTATGACAATTAAAGGCTACCACAGTTTCTTTTTCGTGTTTGGAAGGAGAGGGTGAGGTGAGGGGTGTTCAGCTGCAACATGCAACTTCAACACTAGATATCACAAAGTTCTACACACTGTACCTTCAACAGAAATTGAAAGACTGTAATATTGGCTGTCTGTTGTTGCCAAAATGTGTTATACTGATGATTAATGATGCCACCACAGTGTTCTTTAGATTGATGTGTGTTTTGAATCAATGCACTAGATGTTAAGTTAAAAATACAACCGTTATCGTTGGATATTTGTTGTATGAGGTGATCACGTGCTGTGTTGAATCTGTGGCCTTGAATCCACGATGCATGTCAAAGGAAACCTTTATTCCAATCCAGCATTTTTCCTCTGTACCTGCACTTAAATGTTTATGTAATCGTTTGAGGAAAACTCTACCTGCATGATATTAATCAAAATGTTACTGACAGGACATTCAGTCCCTCAGTGGACATATCCTTGATGAGGCCACAGGGAAGACAAGAAAAAAAAGACATAAAAGGGCAGAAGAGTGATAGAATGTCAGGAGCGTAAAAGAGAGGAAGATAAAATCAAGGAAATCGGAAAGAGTGTGAGAGGCATGGAGTGCAGATCTTTGCAGCTCCCCCCTTGGGTATAACAAGTGAGAGTCAGTTGGATGTACATGTGAGAAGGAGAAGAAGCCAGGGAGGCACAGGATGAGGAGAGAGTGATGAGAAGGATTCATTTTTCATCTGAGTAATGGTTGAGCTGCAGACCCACACCTCCTACATCTGAAGGCATAGTTTTTCCCCGGTGTTTGTACATTTACAAAGCCACACAGAAAAGGGTAAAGATGGCACTTTGAAGAAAAAAAGAAACCTTGTTATAAAGAAACCAAAAAGACAGAACAAACCAGCAGAGGAAATACACAAAAACCTAAGATGTTGGGCAGAAACCATATTGGTTTTGGAAATGACACAATCAAATATGGACATAGAAATGTTTCTATGAGAAGCAGGAATTGATGGAGTTCAGTAAATCATTTTCTTAATTAATTTTTCATTACCAGTATTTTTGAGGCCAGTGAAGACAGTGACAGACTTGACTACATGATAAACATGTTGTTGTTTTCAGTCTACCACTTCATTAGTCCCATCTTCATCATTTCTTTATATAATCCACTGATATATTAACATCTAATTAAAAAGAAGGGGAATGAACCAATACAAATGCCCAATACAATGTATGAATACATGTTCTCCTTAAATTACACCAAAGTCCTTAGATTTTGAAGGATCATTTCACTATTAAATGGTCAGAGTTTTTGGTGTCCTGTCTGAGAACCTTCAGAGAAGAATCTTAAATTCTAAAAATATATAACTAAACCTTCAAAATACTACAGTTTATAATGAGCAATATTTCAATTATTTCTAATAAAATGCAAACTATTGTAATGTAATTGAGTGTCAGTAATATTATTTTTTATCACTCCATTCTAATTTCAGATTCAAGATTCAGGCCACATCAACAGAGTTATATTATATTATTATTATTACATTATATTACAAACACTTAAAATAGATCACAGAATATGAAATACATGAATAAAACACAGGCCTTTAAAAAGAATGGAATAATAAATTATAAGACCAGTGTAAAATTAGCTTAAACCAATGTTAAAATAAATAAAACCTCTGCATGTCGACCAGACCAGACTTAAGGTTGAGTCCCCCAGCAGCTGCTTTTGCAGTACAGGTCTTTTCATCATGGTGTGGAAGCTGAAGCTAGCTCTACTCAATCCCAACATATCTCTTGCTGTTTATTTTTTTGGGAATATTGTCTCCTTGACCATGAAAACCAGTGAGGACTTGTGTCCTTATCAAACAGAGAAGACAAAAATATCGGACTCCAACATGTGGCTGTTTACTGAGGGAAAGATAAACAGCCGTGACTACTCACTGTGTTGCTACTTTTATAGCTATACAATTGTGTGTCCTCGTCCACACACACACACACACACCCACACACACACCAACCCTGGCAAAGACTCATCCTCCTCCTGTTCCTGCCTGATGAATCATTGCTAACGCTGCCATATTTTTAATAAACACTATTAGCATAACACATCTAATAACGTGTTGCAGTTAGCACGTTCTCATCCTCTGCTGATGGCTGTATATGCACATGGTAGCTGGTTGCAGATTGAAGAATAATAACCCTGCTCTAGCTTAGCGTCGTCTAAATAAGCGTTTATGTATGTGTGAATGCGTTATGTATGAGCGCGTCAGTGTGAGTTTGAAGATGGCGGTGAGAGCCTCAGGAACTCCAAGCTGTCAACTGCCTCTGTCCTCCACTACAAAGTCACCAAACCATTTACAGCCTCGACTTCAGCTGCAGCGCGCCGTTACCTTTGTCAGAAGAGCAAACTGGGCAGCGGACAAAAGCGGCAACGGATTGGTCGGCTTTAGACAGTGCTGAAAACGAAGGGAGAGATGCCAGGGACTGACTCACTGAGGCTCATCTGAGTGATTCAGTGGACTGACAAAAGGGCTCGGGTTTCTTAGCAGTGTAATGATGGTATTATTATTGTGTGGTATAACTCGTTCACTATTCTGTAGCACAATTGGAGATTTGTTTGTTTATCTTTGTCTTTAATTCTCTTTCTATATATTTGTGTTGTGTGTGTTGTTGACCCTCTGCAGACAGTGCTGGTGGTCCCGAGTGTTCGGCAGGATGAGTGAGGCAGAGGGCCAGTTTTACAGCGTTCAGGTGGGGGACTCCACCTTCACTGTACTCAAGCGCTACCAGCAGCTCCGTGCAATCGGCTCTGGGGCCCAGGGCATCGTCTGGTGAGAGGCTGTACTTCTGTTTGTTGTGTTAATATCCTGGGGTCTAAGTTCTCCTAATTACATAAATATAACAGTTGTTGCCTTAGTAAATTAAACACTAATAGGCTGATTCTCTTTATATCGTCTAGATTTGCCACTGCCTGTTTATATATTTTAATTACTTATATTTTATATTTCATGTCTAATGCTGTTTGCACCGGGGATAAGAGGGAAACACTATTTCAATTCTATGTATGTCCTGCACATATGGCATTATTGATAATAAAGTTGACTTGACTTGATAATACAATAAGATTATTGATGAATTAATTATTTTATCTCATGAGATGCGATTATCAATATGCTGGCACCAAATATCGATAGCTTCAGGACTATTGGTTGGATAATGGCACATGTTAAAAGCTTTTCTGACAAGTTCTGTTCTGGGAACCAACATTAGTAGAATATTGTGAGAGCGCAGGCCCAGTGGATTTACACATGTATGTGCACAGCTAAGGAGGAACCAACCCCATGCAAAAGTCTGTGGACATACAGAGAGGGTAAATTATCAGCAGTATATAAGTTACAGGCTTAGACAAAATGTCCACAGCCAGAAAAAAAACACAAAGCAATTAAATGGAAACAAACAAAATTCTATTTTTATTTGAATTTAAAGCCCTATGTTTTTTGAAGCACAAGTTTTTACCAACAGTGAGAATTTCAAATTGATATTCATTGGTATTCACCAGAGGATTGTTTGCAATGGTGTGTGGGTAACCTCTAAGCTTTTGACATGCCCCACTATTTTAATTTCTCCCAAAACACATTACCATAGTGTTTGTTTTGGATATTATTGCCCCTACAATGTTTTGTGTAACCCCACTGACCTGTTCTCTGGTACCAGTATGCTTGCTCAAGAGTTCAAATTTTATCGGTAGCATGAGCACATTAACAATGAGATCTTTCCATTTTTTTAGCTTTTTTCTGAGCTCTACACTCAAGAGTTAAATTACAGCATTGGATAAAAGCTCGAAAAGAGCTGCAGAGAAATGTGTCTGTTCGACTGGTATAGCTTTGAAAATTAGCCACATTTTTAATGAGTATTGTCCATAGCAGTGCAATAGATGAAAGTTTCTTTGTTGTTCCTATTCTTAGGGTTTGCCTCTGCTCTTATTGTTTAAAGTGATAAGAGAAAATAAATCTCTGTAAGATATATTAACTTTCTTCCTGTGTCTTTTCCTCTTCCCTCCTCTGTACATATGTGTGTGTGCAGCTCTGCTCTGGACACAGTCCTTGGTATACCTGTAGCTGTGAAAAAGCTGTGTCGACCCTTCCAGAACCAGACCCATGCTAAGCGGGCCTACAGGGAGTTGGTGCTGCTCAAATGTGTCAACCACAAAAATGTAAGACTAATGATGATTTAACATGAAACTCTTATTTTTCTTTGTGCTGGTATGTGTGCTCTATATCTGACATGGATTTTAAGAGCTATAATAAATAATTGAATGGTGTTTTTATTAAATAAATTATACAGGATGGTTAAAAGATGGAAGAGTCATGGTCATATCTACTCTAAAGCCAAAAATAGGATCCTTCTCATGTGATCTGTTGTTGGGCAGGGGGGGATGACTGGCAACCCAGGCCTAAAGCTTTGTGTGTTAAATATAAAAAAAGAAAAGAAAACTTAAGTCAACAAAACAAAGAGAGTCTGCTCTCTGCAGTGCCGATAAAGTTTCCTTCTCTTGTGAGGGGATCCAGACAAACTATCTTAGTGCTGTGCCCTCTGTTGTAGAGCTCTCCACAGTGAAGTGAATGTAGATGGGAGAGTAACAGAGTGGACTAATGGCCTGTCTTTCTGCTCGCAGATCATCCGTCTGATCAATGTGTTCACGCCACAGAAGTCCCTGGAGGAATTCCAGGATCTGTGAGTGGCACTGGAGTTTTTTTGGCTAAATCTGCTCTTCTTTTTCACATTCATAGATTTTCACTGAAGTGATCCTTGAATTTACTTGTCAATGTCTACCACTGCTCTGGGTCAGTTTCACAGTATTAACTGCTTATATGCTTCTGTCACTGTTCTGCGAAGTGGGTCTTTACTGCTTTTTCATTCTCCTGGCGTTCCATTTTTCCTGTTGTCTACCGTATACTTTAATAATAAGTGACTGTTTTTCATTCCTTCCTCCACTGTCAGGTATCTGGTGATGGAGCTGATGGATGCCAGCCTATGCCAGGTGATCCACATGGACCTGGACCATGAGAGGATGTCCTACCTGCTCTACCAGATCCTCTGTGGCATCAGACACTTACACTCTGCTGGTATTATCCATAGGGTAAGGACAAGGAATAATTGTTCAGGGTGGGAAATAGTTAATAACAATACATTTTTTGAACGCTGCTGAAATATAGTTACTTAACATCGAGCTCACAATCTGTCGCAATATGAGTTTTTTCAGAAGCCTGTTCTGTTTGCACCTGTTACCACAACAAAGAAATGAATTAGTTTGCTCATTAGTTACAGGGATTAAAGATTTCTATCGCTGGGATAAATTTCCGTCAGTTGGATTCCAGAGAGGCCGTAAATGAAATCAGTCTGAAAGGGGAAGAAAATTGAGGGTTTTCACACTGAGCGAGTTCAGTGCTGGCTGACAAACAGCCGATTACTCATTTAGGAAAATTAGTAGTTTTAATGAGTAGTTAATTTATATCCATTTTTAGCTTTTCATAACAATTTGCGATGGGCTATGCCTGTAGTCTGCACATTTTATGGCCTCAAGCAGATGCTTTAAAACAATAGAGGAATAATGATAGAGAAACTTGTCTTTGTGCCTCTAACCATCATGCCCCCAAATGCTCTTCATGAATATGTTTGGGCTTTTACAGCAAAATGTTTTTACCTTTTTTTCCATCATGTCACGAAGCTGGCTACTTTCCCCCACCGGCTGGTTACTCCATATCCCTGCAGAAGTCCCTGTGACTGCACAGCAGGAAAAAAAATGATTGCTTTAAAAATACAGAGCAGCATCCACCTTATCTTAAAAACATGTTCACAACAACAGGAACATTTCTGAACATTCAGGTGAAGGGTAGCATCTGTGTAGATCATGCTGGTGGCACCATGTATTGATAGATTCCACTGTGGAAATCATATTTTTTGGTTTACAGCACATCAACACCAGCATTTGCCCAATCACTTTCTCAAATCTTGTTGTCTTTACAAGTTGAGGTCTTTGTCACTGTCTTCTTCGTGTATGTCTATTTTTCATCCTTGGGTATTTGTATTCCTCCAGTTTCGCATCAGTCACATGTGAGAAATGACATCAACACTCCCACTCGCTCGCTGTGAATCTTCTGGACATTTTCCTGCAGTATTCCCACATGGCTCATTCTGACATTTTCCTGACATTTTACTCAGAGGCTGGCAGGAAAAGTTCCAGAACAATTCTCACATACAGCCCCTCAGCAAAATTTCCAGACCTCAGTCCATGACTGAAAGCAGCTCGAGCGAGTTTATGTGCACAGGAAAAAAAGTGATTGCTTTAAAAATACAGAGCAGCATCCACCTTATCTTAAAAAAACATGTTCACAACAACAGGAACATTTCTGAACATTCAGGTGAAGGGTGGCGTCTGTGTAGATCATGCTGGTGGCACCATGTATTGATAGATTCCGCTGCGGTATTATCATATGTTTTTCTACATTTACATCTACATTTCTTTTTACATTCTAACATAATGCAAACGTAATGTGTAGCAGTGTGATGCATGTAATCAACCCACTACCAATTATCTGCCTAAATAATCCTGAAATGTGGGAGCTATACAATATAATCTTAATGGAACAAATTGAGTCATAACCTCCCCGATCTTAAATCCTGTATATCAACAATAATCGGCTCCATCAGAATTAAAAATTTTAATTCAATTTGGACAGATTTTAAATCTCTTGAATTTCCAATGTGAAATTATTTCCCGTAAATGGCAAGTGCGTGGCCTGAGGTTCTGGCCAAATTGTCCAGTGCATGTGTTCTGAAGATTATAAGATTAAAAAATCCTCTAGTGTGCAGCAGCCCTTAGACATTGGCACCTGTAGGGTGATAATCAGGAGCAGCCCACTCTGGACTAGGCTCCATTCAGCCCCAATGTTAAGTGTTCGTCCTTTAAATATATCACTTTTGAAGAAGAGGTAGTAACTTTATTTTTGCAGGAATGTTGAGACATATAAAACCTTTTTGGTCCAGTTGTTCAAATGCAACAATTTCCCCCAAAATATCTGGAGCCATCTCCCATCTGTGTACAAATAAACACCCCGGGGATATTTTTATAGATTTAAAGTTTCTCTCCCCTCAGGATCTGAAGCCCAGCAACATTGTGGTGAAGTCAGATTGCACTCTGAAGATCTTGGACTTTGGCCTGGCACGGACGGCTTGCACTAACTTCATGATGACCCCCTATGTGGTGACCAGATACTACCGTGCCCCAGAGGTCATTCTAGGCATGAAGTATAAGGAGAATGGTGAGCAGGATAAACAAGCAGCAGTCTCAAAACAGCTACATTTTTTTCTCAAAGATGCTTTCTGAGACTTTAGGTAGTTGTGATGTGCTGTATGTTCATGTGCTGTGCAGACACGGGCTCTAAATGCACAAGATGGCAGCATTCTTATCTGGGATATTTTGGCTTCATTTCTGGATCATGGGAGGAATTGGAGACGTCTCCATATTTATATACAGTCAATGGTTGATACCGGCTCCTCATACATGAATTTAAATCTTAAATATACATCAGATTGTTTACAAACATGTATTTCAGTGCATAATGCAGAGGAAACTTGATTTAATTTGGAAACAGAATTATGACAACTCGATTGTTTGCTGTACACAACAGCGTTTGAGTAAGAGGCATATCAGAGTTGAACAGATGGAGCAGGCTGTCAAGAAGGATGAGTTTGTTTATTGTTCTCTTATAGTACACACAATGTTTTTTTAATCGATCATTGATGGTGACAGTGAATGTCCGCATTATGCTACTACTCTGCTACAGTGGACCTGTTTTCTGCCGGCTGCATAATGTGAGACCGAAGTGATCTCACACAAAGTCCTCTTCCCCGGAAAAGTGGAGACTTTTTGCCAATAGTGAAAGAGAAGCCTAAATCTGTCAAACTGTTTTTCTCCAAATCAAGTCTTTTGTCTGGCTCATCATTTGTCTGTTTCTTTTTGTGGGATTACAAACAGGAAACACTGTTTAGGCCTCAATGTGACCAAATCTGAGAGGGAAGTATTTTGCCTACAATACAAACATACTGCAATGATCAGTGTAACCTGTCCAAAGTTTCAAGTTAAGACTCATCATCAAAGACTCAATCTGAAGTCCTCTGTAATGATGCGAGTTTGTGATCAGAGCACAGCGAGCTTTCTGCTTCAGTGGTAAAATGGAGGGAAGAGAGGAGTGGATGGCTGTTTGCCACATATTAATGCTCTGAAGCAAACAGTCAACTCAGCCTACGCCACTGAGTGCACACACTCACACACAGGGAAAAGTGAGGGAGAGAGCAACAGCTGTGTAAACTGATAAGCAGAGAGCCGAGGAGAAAGGCCTGGAAGCCTGCATCTGCAGCCAGAGAGAGAAAAGAAAGTCGCCCGTAAGATGAATATGATCAAAATGTCCAGCCGTGGAGAAGCCAGAGGATAGACCAAAATAAAAATGTTTGCCGTTCAAATTTAATCCATGGGGCATGTTGCTCCTCTCTGCAGCCTTCGTGTCATTTCACTGTGCATTTAAAGAGCATTATACTGTGTGGTTGTTATGTGATCAGTTTTATTTAGTGCTGTGTTTTATGTGTGTGTTTGTTCTCTGTGTCCAGTGGACATCTGGTCAGTCGGGTGTATCATGGGAGAAATGGTAAAGGGCAGCGTGATCTTCCAGGGCACTGACCGTATCCTTCACAGCTCTGTCCCACATTGTTCACCCTCCATCAAACCATATTCTTGTCTTTCAGTTACCCCTGCACACTTTCTCTGTGGAGACGTTTCCCTCATCATGTCCTCTGAGCGTGGTGTTGAATGGGATGACTGTGTTTCCTGTACTCTTCAGTGATTCAGTCCAGATATCTGCAATTACCTTTAATTGATACAGGGAATCAAACTCAAGCTCTTGGGATCATTTGCATTTATATTAACAGTGTCTAATGGGTTTGATTACATCTTCGCTTACCATTTCTTTTTCAGTGTCACAGTCCATTCGCACCTGAGTGGCAAAGAATGGATGTGGAACACAATCTGGTTCTGGGGCAGATTGGTTTTCATCTGTGGAAGTAATAACATTTTTACTGCAGCTTTAAATCAGCAGGCTTCCTGACTGTTGGTACATCTGTATTTTTATTGCTTTTTTTCTCTCACTGACACAAGAGTCTCTGCCTTTTCATATGTTCTTCACATAAACTCAAATACGTATATACCCATGATGCAGTACTGCAGCAGGGTTTTTCCATAACAACACGCTGTCCAGACATCGACCAGTGGAATAAGGTGATAGAGGTTCTGGGCACACCCAGTCTGGAGTTTATGAACCGTCTGATGGAGACTGTGAGGAACTATGTGATGAACAAGCCACAGTATCCTGGCGTGAGCTTTGCTGAGCTTTTCCCCGACTGGGCCTTTCCTTCTGACTCAGAGCACGACAAGCTGAAGAGTAAGAATTTTGGATATTAAAATACACAAGTTTACCTTCAAATGTAAATATATCCTCAATTGTCTTTATTTACCAAAGATTTAACAATATTAAAGTGACAGAGGCTGAAAACTGGACCTCTTGCACCACTAGTTTAGAGAATGATGATGCAGGTCAGTAGTTTTTCTGCCATAATCTGTGATATCAAGATCAAGAGATTACATCACTGAAATGAGAAGAAATCTTGACATTCCCAGAAATGTTACCCAATACCACAAGGGGAAGTAATCAGTCCTCATGAAGGCTGCTCAAATGAAGTGATGTCATAGTTCTGTTTCCATAGTAACACTGCCCTCTCTCTGTTGCCATAACAGCAGGTCAAGCACGGGACCTGTTGTCCAAAATGCTGGTTATTGATCCCGAGTCCCGCATCTCCGTAGAAGAAGCTCTGAACCACCCCTACATTCACGTGTGGTACGACCCTGGAGAAGCTGACGCGGTGAGGCGATCATTCGATTCGAGACAGTTCTGAGGTTTGACTCTTTCATTGTCAGTGGTTGTGTGTGTGACCTTGGTGTGACACGTGTTTCTCCCTGTTTCACAGCCTCCACCCCAGATTTCAGATAAGCAGCTGGAAGAGCGAGAGCACACCATTGAGCAGTGGAAAGGTAGGATGCACTGCCCTCTAGGGAAACATATCAGCAGTGCAGTTTAACTTCCTTCACATTTTAATGAAATGGACAGGGCAGTTCAAAATCTTTAGAATCAGGTTTCTCTTATTCCTGGTAGATTTTCATTTGCCCATTGCACGAGCAGTTTCAGCTAAAAATTACTTTTGTTCTTTTCTCATGAAAATCCAGATGCCAGAATGACATTAACATTCCAGTTCAGCTGTGCACTGCATGTTTTCCTGAAATTCTCCAGAGGGGCTCTATGTAAGAGCGCGAATGTCAGTTGCTCTGGACATTTTCCGTAGCTTCTGCTTCCCCTAGTAGAATTTCCTCAAAATATCGAGTGAGCATATTTCTGATATGTGAGAATACGGCAGGCAAATGTCAAATGTAAAAAAATAAAATCCCAGCATGCAAGTGGACGTGTTGATGAAGTTTTTAACAGTCACAAAACTAAAACACCCTAAAAAGAATAAAAACTACCTCAGGATGAAAAAGAGGGGCCATGTACATAGAAGATCCTGATGAAGATGTCAACTTGGAAAAGCAAAGATTTAAGAGCTTTTGGTGATAAGGGACGATGCCGGTGTCAATGTGCTGTAAACAAAAAACATAATTTCCGCAGCGAAGTTTATTTGTGATTTGCTGTTTCCTGCTGCCTTCTTTAAATGTGAAACGCAAATGATGTCATAACATGACGTCTTACTCCACAGAACTAATTTATGAAGAGGTGATCGACTGGGAAGAGAGGAACAAGAACGGTCTAATGAAAGAAGATTGCTCTGGTGAGTACATGCACCATCTTCATTTGTCATCAGCTATCCATAGAGTGATTTAGCTTCAGCTCAAGACACAAGTTTCCTGAAATATGTCATCGCGGTCTCATCTGTCCCCTTGGACAGGAAATCCACTCAATTAACTCTGATTATTATCTGTAATCTCACTACATTGTAAACCTTGTATCACCTTGTCCTCTCCATTGTGTGTGTGTGTCATGTATCAGATGTGGTGTCAGGCTCCGCCTCCCAGTCCTCCTCAGCCAACGACATCTCGTCCATGTCCACGGAGCACACCTTGGCCTCGGACACAGACAGCAGCAGCATCGACACACTGACGGGACCGCTGGACGAGAGTCAGTGATCACAGTCCATTGGCAACATCTGTCTGCCTGTCTGCCTGCCTCAGTCCCCCACCTCCCATATACGATATCTAAATATCAATCAGTCATCACCTTCCTTTCCTCTGTTTTCTTTTCCCCTTCAACCTCAATGAAAAGGTCTATTTTTCTATTAGTTTTTCTGTACTATCTGATGGAACTTGATCATCCTTTTTATTTTGGACTGCTAGCTGGAGGTCAAAGCTATCTATGCTGATTTTGGGGTAAAAATGTTGCTCTTTCTCTTCTTCGTGGATATTGTTTAACACGATCAAGTATATTGATGTATGCACCTGTAATGGTTTTCAGGTTACCAGGAGGAGGCGGTGGATTTGTTTTGTATGCCTGTATTTTATTGGTTTAGTTTTTTTTAGCAAATATTAAGTTGAGACCAGAGGTTATTGTCATCAAATCAATGCAGACACGCGCTGACCCCAGCTGCCAGCTGCTCTCATGCATGTTACGCCAATAACAACAAACGCTTGCCATAAGTCGATCACACTCACCGTCCAATGTCCATCAGATGATCAAACACTAATCCAAACTTTGATCGACCCTTTCGCTAGCTCGCAGTATTGCATATCTCCACAGTGGTGTGTTCTTTCTTTTATCAATTGGCTTAAGTGATGTGGATTTTGAGCTTTTACTCCTGTCAGCTAGGGGAAGTTGTGGTTGCAGTGTTACTGTTTTATTTCCTGATATAATGTACTGTATGTAAAGATGTCAAGATCTGACACGCATAGTGACTGTAGACCCCTTCGTTACCAGTACAGTAGATACGGCGTGCTTGTTTTGTTAAGAAATTTAACATATCTGTAGAACTATATATTGCAATCATCCCCATTTGAACATAAGGTACAAACCGTCAATGTGTATTTTAAAAGACTGTCGTAGTCCTATTCATATTTAGGGGAGGCTAAAAGCTACACGTAGTATTTATTTTTGTGTTCTAGCAAAATGTTGCACATGATCACATCGAGGCCAATGGAAATCAAGCCTCTTGTCAAAACTTTTCATTGACAGATTAATGCATGGGCTGCACCTTTTTCTACTCCATTCCATTAGTGCTGAGACAATAACAGAATGAATCATGAGTCAGACGTCATGTAGAACACACGCAACGGCAGTAAAACACAAGTAATAATAGTGTTGAACTTGCATGAAGGCAGTCGCGATGCCTGTAAGTTACTGTAGTTCTTGTTTGATAAACAAATCCGTTCAAATCAGTTTTACTTTTACTCACAGAACCTTGATGTTCTTGGTTCTGAAATACTATTCGAGATTTATTGTTTGCCTTGTAAGCCTATATGTGTGCGTGTGTGTGCATTATCAAATGTACAGTGCAACACTCTCCCTCTTTATCTCCCTGGAATCGTCCTGAAAGGCGGCAGCCGCCCCGTCTGTGAGGGCAGTGTCTGGAGGAAGTTGGCCCAGCAACAGAGAAGCAGACGCATTGTGGTTTAAAATGAGGATGTGAGTCCTGAATCCAAATCTGGAACTCGCAACTCGAAATTGAGACTTTTAAGATGATTGTTAGAAATGGACTGCAGAGCTGCTTTTTTTTTTTCTTTTTTTTTTTTACTGATTGCACAATGTGATGGACATGCAGAAATACAACACTACGGGATCAGTGAGGACTTGCGCACCATGTTTTCCTTTCAAAGACCATGACCTTATTCTTCAGTCATGCCTTAAACAACCTGAGGAGTGGCCAACTCACTCACGACATCGTATTCAATATGGACTGAGCTTCACAGCGATCAGAGAGTCTCGTGTGTTTACCATGATTTAAAAAAGCGCCATTGAACAATGTACATTTCACATTTTCGTTCCGTTTGTTTCTCCTTTTATTTTCAGAGATGTCCTGTGTGATTGCATTGACCACAACGTTATTATCACTCGGCCCTTACGCAACTAATAAAGTGGACATCAGTGATTCATTTTCTTTCAGTAAAGAAAAAGCTGTACATCACTTAAATCCCTCCCAAAGAGAGACCAAAATGTTCTGCCTATAGACAAACCTCAGCACAAGGTCTTCCTTTTCCCTGCACGTCACACACACCATTCACGTCGTCACACCACACGCATTCCTCTTCAAAAGCTCTTGACAATATACTCTGTCTTCTTGGCCTCGTTGTTGAGTTCCCCAAAGGTGTCGAAGAACTGCTCCATCTCTCTCTGCAGTGTTGCGTTGCGTATTTCTGCGGCGGCACGGGCTCTCTCCGACTCCACAATCTTAGTCTGGATAACCTGGTACCAGTGGCGCTGCTGCGCCAGGTTGGTTTTCAGCCGCACAACCTCGACCTGCAGTTCCTCATTTCTCTGCTCGAGGCTGATTTAGAGAGACAAGACAGGAAAGGTTACTGGTTCATATGTCGGTGGGTTTCTTGACATTTAAGTTGGTTGATATTTTCTTTTTTTGATGCCTGAAATGGTTTGAGAAGGCAAAACGGGTGACCCTTAAAGTTTGGGTTAAAATGTACAATTACATTTATTTTACTGGAGTGATTCAGATGAGTGCATAATCCACCGTCAAGCTGCACCAGATACATAAACAAATCCACAAATCAAGTGTGGAAAAACTCCCAGCTCACAATTTTAAAGAAAGCGATAATTCCCCGGATTCAACCCCTGATCTGGATCCATACAAAAATATAATGGATTCTTCCCTGGCCCATACAACATCTTTAGACCCGGTTTCATGTTGATCCAAACAAATTTAACCTCCTTGATTGAGGTTGCTATAAGGTAAAAAGACCACATACATAAATATCCTGATGCCCCTTAAATTAACTCTCTTTCCAACACCTCCAGCTGTTTCCATTTGTTCGGTTAGATTTTTCTCGATCTTCTCCAGCTGTTTACCAACGCAATTCGTTTATCTTGAAAAATACACAAAAAAACATGCATACATACAGACTAGCAGCAAATATAATCCGTCTGAGAAAAATGTTAGGTAAAAATATGGGGGAGATTTTGGGAGACGTAACGAAAGCAGCTGTTGGCGCCGTGTGAACCAAACAGGATACAGGGTGAAGCTCGGGGTCAACTCAGTTGAGCACAGCTGAGTGGACACACGCTCTCTGGGAACGTTGTGTAACCCTTCACTGGAAATACACCACAAGCAAGACTCTCACAGTCAAATCAGTGAACTGAAAGTATAATTCTGAAGCCAGCAGCAGTTAAATTCAGTCTTGATGATGTGATTTAAATAAACTGTGGTTGTCAAATGGAGAATGTCGAACCAACAGAAATTAACATTACCTGATTATTCTTTCCTCATACTCCCCCCTCTGTCGGACGATCTGCTGTTGGAGGCTGGTGAGGAGGCTGCGGAGGGCGCTGGCAGACGGGTCAGCCTGGGGTATAGGAGGGGGCACCCTGGGAGACCAGGCCGGCTGCTCTGGGGGCCACAGGGCCTGGCACTCAGTGGGACACAGCTGAGGGGAGCTTTCTGTCAGGACGTGAGGTGACGATGGGAGCTGGAGGTCAGCCTGCTTAAATTCACAGGATCCTGAGTCCAGCTCTGGCTCCTGCTCACGCTTTCTGACTTGGTCTGGATTCTGGTCCTGGTTGATGGAACTGCTCTCTGGGAGGATGATCTCACAGGAGGACCAGGGGCTCTTCTCTTCACTCACTCCCTCGGCCTCCATCAGTTCCTGCATGTACTCAGGGGACCATGCCTGATACATCTGCTCCTGGAAACTTGTCTCTGTCTCACAGACCTCCTGGAGGCTTTCAGGGGTGACCGCTTCAGGGAGGTTATCATACAGAGACAGAGCGCTCCTGTGCTCCTCACTCTGTGATGGATTGGGGCTCTGGTGGAGATGGACTCTGTCCTCCCCGCTGCCTCCCTGCTCGCCCCCTCTCTCTCCTCCTCCTCTTCCTCTGTTTATGCCCTGATCCAGCTCTGTTTCCCAGCCCTGTCTCCCCTGGCCCCCTACCCAGCTGCAGTAGCTGTGATCTGGCCAGGCGCCAGGCGCTCTTCCCCCACCGACCAGTGTGGGAACCACAGCCACAGCTGGGGACACTCCGGCCAGAGGGCTGCAAGGGCCTGGGAGTCTGGTTACAGCCGGGCACACAACCCTACTCTCCATTTCCTTTTCCCTGGCCCTCCCTCGCTGGGCGAAAGGTGGGCAGTTGTCGTACAGGGGGTCCGTGGAGCAGGAGCTGACTGTGGTGGGGGTCTCAGTAGGAAGACAGTGCAGCTCCATGATTCAGCCAAGCACATGGGTGTGCTGGGTGCCCCAGATACTGCCCTCCCCTCCTCGGGCTGCTGTAACTGGGACTGGAGCCTCCTTGTGTCAAGTGCTGATGTGTCGTGGTGAGAGGAAGGTGTAGGAGCCACCCTCCTCCCCCTTTGGCTGGTTTGTGTGTGTGTGTGTGTGTGTGTGTGTGTGTCTTTAAGCAGGGCTGACATCAGCTGTTACTTTAGCACAGCGTCTGAGGGAGGGACCAGGGTGTAATATGGTCTGGCACATTCCTAAAGTCAGTCACACATAACTGCAACCACAGAAATAGACAGCGGCCATAACCACAAAGTGTGAGACCCTCACAAAAAACAATTGTGCAGTGAATCACATAGAGCCACACACCTGCAAATCTTCAAACACTTGAAGTAGCATGCACCTCATTATGGTCACTCTGCCCTGTTTGAACCAAGGTGAACTGGTGCTAGAATTGGTTCTGAGTTGGTTCAACTTGCAAACCTTTTAAGAACCAGTTTGCTTTTCCATGTGGTCGAGTCACCTCCAAACCACATCATTACGTCACTGTACACGTCTACACCTTCACCTCCCATTAGTTCGAACACAGGGTTTGTTTGTTAGCCTCCCTCTAATGTGTTCTGCAGTACAGCTGGTGACCACTGAACAAGGAGGTAGTTTGTCTCCTCCATGGACCTCTGCTGCTTCACTTTGCATCCATAGTTAAAAATATACTTTGTGGACCTCTCACAACACAAACAGTGTTTTTTTAAACGGTGGTCACAATGTTTTGATTGGTCTTATTGGTCTCGGTGAATCAGGTCTTTGGCCGTTGAAACACAAAGACGTGTTGAGAGATCACACACTGGTCCTTTAACAGCCGTGGTGGAAAAGGGGTATCTGACTCGTTCTCTATTCGTCTTTTACTTGAGACAGTGATTTCCCTTCTCTGTTTTAATGCACTGTATTTGCATCAACATTGTAGGATGTGTTAATATCAAATGGCCAATGAAGGAACATTTTTTGAATAGACCATAGTCATTAATCACATTTTATCTCATTGGGCCAAGCAAGGTGTGACATCCACTTCTCCTAACCCTCAACAAGAGCGATGAAAAATATCCCCCCAAAAGATTTAGAAACGTTAGAGAGAGCCACATGTTGGGCAACACCCTCCCAGGACAGACAGAACAAAATAATATTTACAACAATCATGAGAATATATGTATCAAAGTTTACAGGTTTTATACAGAAGAAAACTGTCTCGTCTGTAGGTTATGTGAGTAAGAATATTGTATATCAATCTAATTAGAATATTAATCCATGATCAGATACCACCATAATCACAATCTACAGCAGAGCACTTTACAGAGGGGAAGGTACAGCAGAGCATTTATCTGATCGTCCTGAGCTGCACAAAAACAGAGAAAAAGAGCCGGGTGACCAATCCCAGATTTAACTTTGTCTCAGTGCTTAACAGAGAAGAGAGTCTTGGCAGCAGCTGTGCAGGTGAAGACACCAGCAGGTGATGATGGAGAGAAATAAGTGGCCCAAAGGCTCCAGACTCTCACTTTCATGTTCAGTAAGTGTTTATACCACAAGGTGGCGCTGCAGACAACATTATGAAAAGCCTCCTGTTTGAAGCAGGTGGTGTAGCCACTTGAAATGAAGGCAAATTTTAGACAAGCATGATGCTTCACTTAAGTGCTCAGATGAACATAAATGTAATTGGTACTTAACTTAATTCAGTAAAGATAAGTAACTGAGATATTTTCCTCACATGCTTTATTTTTCTAACTGGATGTTTCTTCAAAGGTTGAGTTTTACATCCATGCAGGTTTGAGGCCTGTTGATCCGCTAATGATCTAACCGCTCAGTGAGGAGCTCCTTCAATACATATATCTCCATCCATCTTTTCTGTGACAGGAAGTGACGTCTCTTGAACCGTCTTTTTTAACCACATGTCACCTTTTGGTTTGAGAACAATGTTTCCCAGGAGTATCACTGTAACACCTGACGTTTCAAGCACTGCGAACTTCATCTCTGCACGGACACGTTAAATAGTCAACACTGATAAAACTCCTCTCTTATCTACCTCATGTGAATCACAGTTTCCTTTCACTGAAAGAGAAGATGCACAATGCAGGATTTAAATGTAGTTTTCCTAAAGCACTTCTCTGCATTTGAACCTTGGTTATTGTCCTGATGGTTTCCTGAAGTGGACGATGCTTGTTGGATATAGGAAATGTGTTGCAGCTCTCGAGGTGAGACCATAAAATGCTTTGAAATCTGCAACAACTGAGGCACCAGAGAGAAACGGACCATCTGGAATGCCACACATTCGCAGTAATCTCTCTCATATCCCTCTGAGGGTTTTGCCCCTGACCTTCATCTGCCTTTTCTAATGAATGATGAACAACCTCGCCATCTACAAGTCTTAACACCCCCCACCCCCCCACCCTGAGCCCTATCACAGCTGGACCTCCACTAGAGGTCAAGCCCTTCCCTCTGAGACTCCTTATCACCACCGCCCTCCCTTCTCCTCCGTGCGTCTACATGCACTTCCTGCACATTTGCGTAGTTGTTTGTAGCCATAACGACAGAATCCATGGTAACGCAGATCCCAGCGGTTCTAAATAATAAAGGTGGATGGATAAAGAGGAGGAAGATAAGGGGGGGTGTCTGTGGCTATTTTAGCAAGTGTCTTGATGGCGAGTAATTGATGAGGGCCCTTATTAACAAGAGATGGGGTCTGCTGCAAGCAGTGAATCTACCAAGTGCAACGCTGAGCCAGCCTCTCTCTGAAATACTGTGCAGCTACAGAGAGGCATCACATATATAGAAAATTACATATATATATATATATATATATATATAGTCCATGATACAAACTGACATTTCTCACTGGCTATGAAACTAAAGAAATCAGAGAAAGCGTAGCTGTGGATGTTGTGTGTAGGAGTCGAGCAGCAGTTTGGACTGTGAAAGAGCGAGAGGAGAGATAAAGAAAATAAAGCAGCTAACATTTGTCGTTCCTGTGAAGGTGTTTTCCAGCTTGCAGGTGTGTTTCTGAGAGATTAACATCCCTGCCTCTGTTCTCTCTGATCCCCAACCTCTCCCTGTGTGTGTGTGTGTGCGTGTGCTTCAAAGCTACAGATTATATACCATCCCTTTGCTGTTAATTCGTGTTTTATTACGACTCTGCTTCCACTTTCAGCCGTCACCTCAGCGGAGGAACAGCAGCTGCTTGCAGACCTGTTCCTGGTTCTATTGTGAGTTACTGAGATTTTGCATCAACCATTTTTAGGCTAATTTGTTTTTTTACATCAGAGCTCATGCACATCCGTGATATAATAGTAAAGAAAATATTTAGTTTTTTTACTTCTGCACTCGTTTATTTTGGTCAGAATGTGTTTCGGTATTTTTGTCTTTTTATTTTCATACAATACAGTAAGAGGGCTGTGAGACTGAAATTCACACCAACCGTCTTTCAGCATGTCTATAATGTTTGAACCAAATTGTAGGTGAATGCACTGAAATGAGGGAGTTATGGCGTCAGAGCACAGAGCCAACGTGTAGCTGATGTCTGAAGCACATCACAAAGCCTGTTAAAAGAAAAACTGACCCAAAATGTCTTTACCGCACTTTGTAAAATCACTTCAATGTTGTGAGGAACATGAAAACTATAATAAGTGATATTATTTTGCATGTTAGCGTCATCATCATATTATCATTCAATCATGGCTCTATTATCAGCCAGCATGCCTTTTGTTATGTAGTTGATTACCTCATCACTACACAAGCTTTTCATGCTGCAGAAACACCACAGACAGGAATCCAGCTGTCAATGAATCCAACACAGACCATGTGTAATGGTGCATTTGTGCACTTAATCATGGATGAAATGAAGATGCCGTTTGGTTGACGTGTGTCCTCTTCCTGCCAATTTCCACGAATGAAGCCAAAAATATCCCAGATGCAAACACTGCCACGTTGAGCTGATCATGTCGTTCTGAAACAGAGTCTGAGCACAAGTGGTCACAGGAGAAACCCTCTTTAGGAAACACTTATTTTAATGTGTATTTTGGCTTTTTAGTTTGGGTTTTTCCTCCACTAACATGGAGGAGGCACTGTTCATGACCTAAACTGCAGCCGGCCACCAGGGGGGGTGATCTGGATTACTGTACAAAACATGGCGGCCTCCGTAGACAGGACCCCCCTCGATGTAAATATAAAGTATTTAAATATAAAGGGCCTTTTCTGGGGTAGGGAAAATTACAATTCATACAATTTAGATGAAACAAACTAGTGAAAACCTCATGAGGATTATTCTCCATTAAATTTCTGCCAAAAGTTCCCTCTCACCTGAATCTTACACACTGGACCTTTAAATTGAACTGAAACTCTGGATCAGCCTCAGCTGTGGTAGATTCTCCACACGTCTGGAGGACAATGGGAGGGATCAGCACTGATGATATAAAATTATATTTCCTCATTTGTTGTTTGATGGCCGTCGAGGAGAGCAACACGTCGCTGCAAAATCTCACACAGGTGCTCAACTGGTTTGTGATTCACCTCATCGTCATTCTCATCCTTCACTGACTCTGTTTCCCTGATGAATGACGCTGTCGCTCTGGTGGATCAGGATTTCTTAACCTTGTCATTGTTCAGGGTTCAACTTTTTATCTCTCAAATTCTGAATTTAATCCACATCTCGTTGAACCGAGGCATTCGTCTTCATGTTGTTAAGCATCTTTCTCTCATCCATTTCAAACATGTGCCTGTCTATAGCAAGTCTTCATTCAACACAGCAGATTATTTGAGAGGCGTGAACAAGGTGTCCTCAAGCAACACGTGCATGCGCGCTGCTTCCCACTCACACACTGCACTGGAGATGTGCGTCACTGGTATCCATGTGTGGGTAGTGATGTTGCTGCCATGATGAATTGGATTATATTGCTTTTTTAACACCATCTCTCCTCTGTGTGCATTCTCAATTAAAAACCCTTGACACGTTTCAACTTCCGACGCCTGTGTGTGCGTCAACAGGCTCTATAGTTTGATTACAGCTCACTTATTAACATTTTGATAAGATACTTCTTCTTATACATCCTAGAGGCAGCACTGCAATGTGATTATCTGTCCAGAAAGAACATTTATCAGGATTTTTTTTTTCTCATCATTAAGCATCACACATTTTGACAATTAGCATTCTCTGTACAGTAACCATGGGAACCACTTTTTTAGTAGACATGATGGGCAAAGTCTTCAGCAGCCAACCTGTCTTAATGACTGACTGCAGCTCCATGCAACTGATGCACGAGTTCCACTGTATATACAGTCATGCACTCTCACAGCTGTCGTCACAGAGTAAAGTGAGACAGATGTTGGTTTTACTCAAGCTGAAAATGAAGCAGAGGAAGAGAGAATTTCTGCAGAAATCCCCTCTGAGGCGGGATGTGATTTGAGTCCTGCTGTCAGATTCATGGGCTGGAGGAGGAAATCTGTGAGAGAGGAAACTGGATAAAACTATTATCAAAAATGGATCAGAAGGATGAATGAGACAGGGAGAAGAGGAAAGCAAGAGACGCAAACAAAGTAAAGACAATAAAAGATAAATGTGGATAAACTGAGAGCAAAGAGGCCTGGTAGACGTAGAAGAGGGATGAGAATATGTTTGTGAGTGGAGAGAAAACCAGAGTAGCTCAGGGGCCAAGGTGAAAAAGAAAAACGCCACTGATTTGATGACTTATTCAAGGTTTCTCTGGAGCGCTTCACCAAGGATCTCTTTGAGAGGGAGCATGTTTGAAGAGTCTGCGTATGTGATAGTGCATCTGTCAGTGGGGGGTAGAGCAGGGGGCGGCAGATCAGAGCGAAAGACGGATATGGAGTGTGAGGAGGAGAGATAGCGAGGGAGGAAGAGGAGGACTACTGGAAATAGAGTGAGGAAGGCAGCATATCATCTCCCCTCTGCTCTGTGGATGCTTCCGCAGGTATTGGTGAGGTTAGAGACCAGAAGTGAGTCATTAAAGAGGCTGATACTCATCTCTCGAAATACTAAAGCATGATGGGATGGAAAAATGCTTAAATGGAAACAAAAATGCTGAGGGAAGCACTGGAACAAGGAGAAAATGTGAAAGGAATGGGATTATATAGGAAATAAAAAAATAGCAAATCAATATAAACTTAAAAGTGAGAAGAAAAAAAAGCAGCACGAAAATGGCGATCCATAAATCCCAGGAACTGATGTAATTGCACCTCAGGAGCTGCAGGGACCGTTTGCTTTTCCGTGTCCTTGTGAGGAGTAAGGACATGTCCGACCTTCTAGCCGATTGCTAATGGGCAAACAGGGGCTCTGCAGTTTCTCAGTTTCAACAGGACAATGTGGGCTCACAGTGTTGGCTCCCAGGCCCAGCATGTGTGTGTGTGTGTGTGTGGGTGGGTGGGTGGGTGGGTGGGTGTGGCTGAGCACACATTTGAAACACGTCCAGTTTGCACAGAGCAAAGAA